>NC_140500.1:3340005-3542505 GCF_964271855.1 Acomys minous
GAGCACTGCTAATATTGCGACTACAGGGACAGTCAGGAACCCTGTGGTGAGCTCCCTGGTGCCCCTGGCTTCCCTGGAGAATGCTGGTGGAGCCTTATCCAGCCTCAGAGGAGCAGCTTGGGTCATGGCTCGCTCCCCAGTTTACCATCCAGGAGTCATTGAGTCAGAGCTTTGTAAGTCAAAAGGGAACTTGAACAATGCTGGGGGCTTATAGAGAAATGCAAACTTCAGAAAGAAAGGCAAAATCCAACTCAACGTTCATTTCGCTCTGCCATTACCCGTCCTTCAGTTCGCTTGTAAGGAGTCCTGTTTTTTTTCAGTTGGCTGACACTGAGTGAGTCACGTTGATGCCACAATGGCCTTTCCCCCTCAGACTAAGTGGCTGTTGTGGAACCCTGTCCTCTAAGCCTGACGTGGCCATTGTTTTCCTGAAAGCAGAGCCAGTGTGATCACCTACAAGAGCCCCTCGTGAGGGCTGATGTGACTCAGCCCACAGGCATGCTAGCTACACAGGCCTGCCTGCTGGAATTCTAACTGGAGAATCAGGTAAAAAACACCTGAGATGAAGCCAGGCATGTTGGCGCACCCCTTTAATCCCAGCACTCGGGAGGCAGAGGCAGGTGGATCACTGTGAGTTCGAGGCCAGCCTGGTCTTCAAAGTGAGTCCAGGCCAGCCAAGCTACACAGAAAAACCTTGTCTCAAAAAACCAAAAAAAAAAAGCTTTTTGGCCTCGGCGGCAGAAGCAAGATGACGAAAGGGACGTCATCCTTTGGGAAGCGTCACAACAAGACGCACACGTTGTGCCGCCGCTGTGGCTCTGAGGCCTACCACCTTCAGAAGTCGACCTGTGGCAAATGTGGCTGCCCTGCCAAGCGCAAGAGAAAGTATAACTGGAGTGCCAAGGCTAAGAGGCGGAACACAACTGGGGCTGGGCCGATGAGACACCTAAAAAATGTCTACCGGAGATTCAGACATGGGTTCTGTGAAGGAACAGCACCTAAACCCAAGAGGGCAGCTGTTGCAGCATCCAGTTCATCTTGACGATTTCAAGCAGTCATAAAATAAATGCTCTGGTTTCAAAAACAAAAAAACAAAAAAAGAAAGAGAGAGAGAGAGAGAGAGAGAGAGAATGGGAAGAGACCCTCAAACCATCCACTAATGGTCTAGCCTAGAAGGCAGCAGCTGCATGAGACCTCTCTGCACCCTAACCAGTCAGGAGTTCAGGAGGTGTTGGGGAGGAAGTGGACGCCTAGATGGGATAGCTGCCTGTCAGTTGCCCATGTTCCTGTAAATAACTCCAAATAAAGGTACTGGTTTGCTCACCCATTGCACCATCTTTCTAGAATGAACAGAAATAGGCTCCCTTGAAAAAGTTAGGTTATACCTTTCCAGATTTCTCTGTCTTTTCTTCCCAAACACACAGACAGGCAGACACACACACTCACACATACACACACTCTCACACATATATACATACACACATACACACTCATATACACACACTCACCCTCTCACATACACAAATACACACATACACAGACACACACAGACAGACATACACACACATACATACATACACACTCACACATACGCACACACTCACCCTCTCACATACACAGATACACACACTGACACACACATACATACTCACACATACACCCACACTTACCCTCTCACATACACAGATACACACACACTCTCTTACACATTCACACACACACTCTCTCTGTCTCTCTCTGATACCAAACACTGGCTCAGTCTCAGCCCCTAGATGCACACTTGCACAGTGACCGCTTACGCCGACTCTCTGTTCAACTAGGATTCAGAATAACTCCAGACACTACGGTGAGACTTGGGCTAATGCTGGTTTCTCCTCGCTTACACAATGAAACTCGTGTGCTAACTCCCAGCATGTCGTATCGGTGCCATGTTCCTGGCAGATTCCCAGGTGTGCTCTGTATCTGGTTCCTGCCCAGGTTTCTGGCTGACTAATCCAATGAGTGGGTCAGTTGAAAGTAGAGAACTTTGGCTGAAAGTCAAACTCCACCGTGGAATCTTCTAGAGAAAAGCAAGTGTTTATAGAGAGAACAACCCAGGGTGAGGTTGAAAGCAGGAGACAAAATGATACACATACAGTGTTGGTTTTTCTGAACTGAAGAGAACTGTAGGCAGAGGCTACACTGTGGAGCGTCTCAGGGTGGGCTGAAGGGTTGTCACCAATAAAACAATGGATGGGTCCCAGTGGGACGTTAAGATGTCTTGGGTGGTGAAATGGAAATAAAAGTGAAGAGAGAAGGAGGAAAAAGAAAATAAAAAAGAAAGAAAATGGCCTTAAGACTTGCCTGCGACAAAACACTTGGCCCCACTGGCCACCTGCTAATTTAGCCTTACTTTTGGCTCAGCGGCAAGTGTCGCTTTTCAAATTCAGCATCCGCAGCAGGCTGTGATTTAAATGTGGGGTGCCCCTGTAGGCCATGTGTTTGGACAGTTTCCCCAGCTGGTGACGCTGCTGTAGTTGACCGTGGGGCTAGAGCAGGTGGCTGCTGGGGAACAGACCCTGGGTTTCCAGCCTGTCGGCTTTGACTGTCTCTCTTCCTGACCATGTAACCAGTCACCTCAGCCTCACACTCTTGCTGCCACAGAACCATGGGCCACCAGACCCATCCTCGGCCCATCAGCCAAAATAAACACTACCTTCTTGCTTCAGTTGTTTCCTGCGGGACACATGACCCTGATGGAAAGAAAAGTAACTAATTACCTTGCCTGTGTCCCGGGGTTCCCTGCCTCGCCTGTGTCCCAGGGTTCTCATTTTGTTTCATTTCACTACAGATGTGAAAATTTTGTCCCAGTGCAAAATCCAAGTTTGTGACCAGCAATTAGCAACGAGGCAGCATGACTCAGGGTTAGAAACAAATATGTTTCTCAAGCCAGCCCTGGCCCCTGGTGTGGATAGCAGATCCTAGCATGCACCTCAAGGATGCTCAGTCTCTATCTTATGTCATAACCAGATGCCCATTTCTGACCAGTTTCTGACTAGGCTTGTTTCTAGACCTCTGTGCAGTCTACGGCCAATGGGTGATTATCTGTCATTCCATCCTCTGCTGATAATCCTGTTATAGTAATCAGAGTTCTCTAGAGAAACAAGTCTTATAGAATACATACGTGTGTGTGTGTGTGTGTGTGTGTGTGTGTGTGTGTGTGTCTGTGTCTGTGTTTGTGTGTGTATCTCTGTGTGTGTCTCTGTGTGTCTGTTGTGTGTCTGTGTGTATCTGTGTGTGTTTCTGTGTGTATGTCTATGTGTATGTGTCTGTGTGTGTCTCTGTGTGTGTCTGTGTGTGTGTCTATGTGTATGTGTCTGTGTGTGTCTCTGTGTGTGTCTGTGTGTGTGTCTATGTGTGTGTCTGTGTGTGTGTGTCTATGTATGTGTGTCTATGTGTATGTGTCTGTGTGTGTCTCTGTGTGTGTCTGTGTGTGTGTCTATGTGTATGTGTCTATGTGTGTGTCTGTGTGTGTGTCTATGTGTGTGTGTGTCTGTGTGTGTGTCTATGTGTGTCTGTGTGTCTGTGTGTGTGTCTATGTGTGTATGTGTGTCTGTGTGTGTGTCACAGCTAGTTCATCAATGGACTGGCTATATGAACAGAAAGTCCAGGAATGCACTAGTTGCTCAGTCCACGAGGCTGGCGTCTCAGCTGGTCTTCAGTAGCCGCTGGAACCCTGACGCAGTGGGCCCTGATGCCAGGGAAGGAGTGGACTTGCCAGCAAGAGCAAGCAGGCCAAGAGAGCAGCTTCCTTCTGTCATACCCTTCACACAGGCTGCTAGCAGAAGGTGTGGCCCCGGTTAAAGGTGCATCTTCCCACCCCAAAAGACTCCGATTAGAAGCGGTTCTCCCTCACAGGTGTGCCAGATGTAGTCGAGTTGGCAATGGAGCGTAGCCACCACGCTTGTCCTACCCCATTGGAATGGAGATGGTAGGTTTTGACAAGGGGGCTGACCTTCCCTAGTGACACTTGGACTATCGGGATTACAGCTGGGTGCAAAGAAGACTTGAAACAGCTCGAATAACTGCCCTCCACACATTGGAAATGTGCTTCCTCTTGCGTAAGATAAGCCTAGGCATCACAGCTGAAAGGCAAGACTAGCAGTAGTCGCCAGTCTGCAGTCTGGTTGCAGTCCTGCCCATGGCACAGGGTCTGCCTCAAGGCTGCCCGTACTCACCAAACACCACCGCATGCTAGCGTGCCAGGCAGAAAAGAACCTGTGGGTATCTGCCTAGGGAAGAAAATTCCAGAAGGCTCTGTCTACTATCTTAGCCACTGTTGGGCAACAGTTTCCATCCTGCAGGGAAGTCCTTTAAGCAGAAAATTAAACAACTCAAAATAGCTTCTGAAAATTCTTGAAACCGACCAGATTCATCAGGTCCCTCCCTCCCAAAGTAAGTGATAAAGCTGCTCAGAGCTGCTCCCTGGAAGAAGCAGAAAGCAGCCGAGCTGCCTGGAAGACGTTAGACCAACGGAGTCTCCAACCTGTTTAGCTTAACTGTAGGCTGTACAGTTCGCTCCAGGGTCCCAGTTTTTTGTGAGCCGCCGTCACCTGTGCTGGCGTGGGCCTTGGTGACACAGCTGTCTTGAGCGATTTTTGCTTCTGTATGTAGCCACCCCAATAAAACTTATTGGTTCACCAAGTTGGACTTGGGTGATATCTACACGTTGGCCCCTGTGGACTCCCTATCTGGGGTGAATAGCGTCTCCCTGTAATGTTCTGTCACACAACAGCCACTATTCTAACGCTATGAAGAGACGCCATGAGCACTGCAACTCACACGAAGGGAAACATTCAATTGAGGGCTGGCTCACAGTCCCGAGGGCTAGCCCACTGTCACCATGGCAGGAAGCAGACAAGCATGGCGCTGGAGCAGCAGCTGAGAGATTTACATCCGGGTTCACAGGCAGGAGGCGGAGAGAGTGACACGTCCCCTTTAACAAGGCCACACCTGCTGATCCTTCCCAACAGCTTATCAACCGGGAGCCAGCGGCATTCTTATCCAAGTGCCCACACTTGCCCAGTCTAAAGGAGTGTGCCAAACAGTGTAGAGCTCGGGCGTGCGCGTGCTGGAAGTGTAAGATGAACTTTTACTCCCCCTTCTCAGTTGTGTCTGTTAACCTAGGCTGCGTCCTGGAAGCTTCTAGCCTCTGTACAATCTAACCTAGGCCTACGATGTTTTCAGCCTCTGAGACTTAACAGCTTAATCAGCTCACCCTTACTTGTTCTTCCTGAGCTCTGGGCTGGCTGGTTCAGCTCAGCTGTTCTGGCTCAAACTCTTCTCCCTGCTGCCTTATTCAATCTGGCTTCTCTTCTCTGCCTGGAATTGCTCTGCTTGGCCTCAAACCAACTCAGCCATCTGCTCTAATCTTCTGGCTCCTTCTCATTGTCTGGCTCATTCAGTCTTCACCTGGGTTCTCTCTCTGCAACCATCTCTCTGTTACTGTCCTGGTAAAAACTGCCTCCTCCTCTCTCTCACTCTGTGTTTCTCTCTTAAGTCGCTTCCCTTTCCTTTCTGTTCTCATAAGAGTAGGGTGAATCCTATTCTGTCGAACTTTCTCTGATGTGTCACTTTTTCTGCCACTCAATTAGACAGCACTTTCAAACATGGGTGCTTCCTTTTATAAACTAATTTTTATCTTCATTGTTTGGGATTAAAGGCATGCACCGTCATGCCTGGACCTAAGCTTTTCTTTTCCTGATACAGGTCTATACCAGGCTGGCCTGAACTCAGTTCTGCTTGCTTCTGTCTCCTGGATTAAAAGTGTGTTTGTATCCAGCCGGATCACACATACCTAGGTCTTTGGATGTAATTTCTTGCCAGAGCAGCCATGTTCTGAATTAAAATTCCTCTACATGGACACATTCCTTCTTTACTTGGCTTGCATAGTTAATAGAGAGTCCTGAATTTTTATTTGCCAACCAGGCAGCTGTAACAGTTTCATTTGACGAGACATATTGGAAGTTCTCTGTCAAAGCTGAGCAGAGGGTTAACAGGCTCCACCTTCTGCCTTGAGGGGTTTTCATTATTTTTCTTTTTTCTGTTGTTTTTAATTTGGTTTTTGCTTTTTTTACTTATCATTATTTTTTGTTTTTATTGGTTTTCTTTATCTATCTGTGTGTGACATGTGGGTGTACATCCCCTCAGAGGGCAGAAGAAAGCTTAGAATGCCCTGGAGCTGAACTTACCTGTGACCGTGAGCTACTAAAGTGGATGCTGGGGACCAAACTCTGGTCCCCGGAAGAGTAGGGAACACTCTTAAGTACTGAGCAATCTCTCCAGCAGCTTTTGTTGTTGTTTATTTTATTTTATTTTGTTTTTGAGACAGGAGTTTGCTAACTCTCTGGCTGGCTTTAGTGTTTATCTCTTTGCCTACCATTTTTAAAATATTCATTTAATTCTTTTTAATGTTTTTTAATTATATGTATGTATGTGTGTGTGCCTGTATGTCTGTATGGCCACTGAGAAGGCCAGAGCAGGGAGTCAGAGCCCCTAAAACTGGAGTTACAGGTGGTCGTGAGTCACAGTGATGCTACCCAAACCTGGGTCCTTTCTAAGAGCAGCTAGCAGAAGACAGCAAGTGGGGCTGGAGAGATGGCTCAGTGGTTAAGAGCACTGTCTGTTCTTCCAGAGGTCCTGTGTTCAATTCCCAGCAACCACATGATGGTTCACAACCATCAATAATGTGACCTAATGTGCACTGTATACATAATAAATAAATAAACAAATAAATACATCTTTTTTTTGAAGAAGAAGAAGAAGAAGGAGGAGGAAGAGGAGGAGGAGGAGGAGGAGAAGACGACAGCCAATGCTCCTAACTGTGAGCTGGCCCATTATCCCCTTTTATGTCATTTTTACCTAGGACGCTCATCACTATGCCCAGAGTAATTAGCCAGCTTTTCTTTTCAGTCCATCCACATTGGCCCGTTTATAATATTCCATTTTAGCAGCGCGATAGAAAGTGTGGTTTCCCTTGAGAGTTAATTTCAGAAAGAAGCATTTTGTCTAAAGCAGAGGACAGTGACAACAGAATCCTCCTCACTGAACTCTGCAAGGTAACTTCGCCTAAATCTCTGGGTCTTTGTCCTGTTTCCTGTCTCACTTCCTTGCACCACTTAGCACTTCGGTTTTGTAGTTAACTTTAAGGAAACAAACACAGGACTTGAATGGTGATGTCATCATATGAAAGTGGGGAAGTCAGGGAAGTGGGGAAGCGGCTGCCTCATCATCCACCGTGAGGCAGTCAGCTAACATTTAACACCAACATGTCACCAGTAGGTGAGCATCCAAGTTATTTAAAGTTCTTAAAGAGCGTGATTCATCCGCTCCACTGAAAATGGAGAGGAGGGCTCTGTTGACGCGGTGTCTTCCTTGAATAATAAGCAGGAAGCATAATAATTAACCATTATGCCCAAGAGAGTAAGCCTCAGTCATCCATAAAGCAAGCAAGGACACCTGTGGTTTAGAACCTCCACACACAGGGCTCCATGCTCTTTCGAATAAGACGTAAACACCCACATGAAGGCGAAAGGACTGCTTTTTTAAACGAAAAAAAAAATGCCTTCTAATGTGAAAACTAGTAATTTTAAGGTCACGGAGTCAGCAGCAGCAGGAAGTGGGCTGAAGACCCAGCTGCTCCCTCGCCTGTGGTGGCTTGGGCAAGCTCAGAGACCTCTGCCTGGTAACACCAGGGCTTTGCTCGACCACAGAGGAGACTTTCCAGGTGGGCCAGGATGAAGCTGAGATGCGGGCTGTTAGGAAGAGGGCATGCATGTGTGCCCATGTGCCTCTGTGTGTGTGTGTGTGTGTGTGTGTGTGTGTGTGTGCAGGTCCTCTGCAACAGCAGCACATACTCTTATCTGCTGAGCCATCTCTCAGCCCCAATTAGGAAGAGATTTTATATAGACTTAACCATGTGAGTGTGGGCATGGGCACAGGTCTGGGCTCCTCATGAAAGAGTCCTGAGTGGAGGCATCGAGATGGCTCCGTGGGTAAAAGCGCTTGCCTTAGAGTCTGAAGACCTGAGAGTTCACTGCTAGAACCTACATGGCGGAAGGACATGCTCTGTGTCGCACACCTGTGTCAGATCATGTGCACACCCGTCCCACCTGCATCAGGACATGTGCACACCCCTCCCACCTGCATCAGGTCATGTGCACACCCCTCCCACCTGCGTCAGGACATGTGCACACCCCTCCCACCTGCATCAGGTCATGTGCACACCCCTCCCACCTGCATCAGGACATGTGCACACCCCTCCCACCTGCGACAGGACATGTGCACACCCCTCCCACCTGCATCGGGACATGTGCACACCCCTCTTACCTGCATCAGGACATGTGCACACCCCTCCCACCTGCATCAGGACATGTGCACACCCCTCTTACCTGCATCAGGACATGTGCACACCCCTCTTACCTGCATCAGGACATGTGCACACCCCTCTTACCTGCATCAGGACATGTGCACACCCCTCTTACCTGCATCAGGACATGTGCACACCCCTCCCACCTGCATCAGGACATGTGCACACCCCTCCCACCTGCATCAGGACATGTGCACACCCCTCCCACCTGCATCAGGACATGTGCACACCCCTCCCACCTGTGTCAGGACATGTGCACACCCCTCCCACCTGCATCAGGACATGTGCACACCCCTCCCACCTGCATCAGGACATGTGCACCCCCTCCCACCTGCGACAGGACATGTGCACACCCCTCCCACCTACGTCAGGACATGTGCACACCCCTCCCACCTGCATCAGGACATGTGCACACCCCTCCCACCTGCATCAGGACATGTGCACACCCCTCCCACCTGCATCAGGACATGTGCACACCCCTCTTACCTGCATCAGGACATGTGCACACCCCTCTTACCTGCATCAGGACATGTGCACACCCCTCTTACCTGCATCAGGACATGTGCACACCCCTCTTACCTGCATCAGGACATGTGCACACCCCTCCCACCTGCATCAGGACATGTGCACACCCCTCCCACCTGCATCAGGACATGTGCACACCCCTCCCACCTGCATCAGGACATGTGCACACCCCTCCCACCTGCATCAGGACATGTGCACACCCCTCCCACCTGCATCAGGACATGTGCACACCCCTCCCACCTGCATCAGGACATGTGCACCCCCTCCCACCTGCGACAGGACATGTGCACACCCCTCCCACCTACGTCAGGACATGTGCACACCCCTCCCACCTGCATCAGGACATGTGCACACCCCTCCCACCTGCATCAGGACATGTGCACACCCCTCCCACCTACGTCAGGACATGTGCACACCCCTCCCACCTACGTCAGGACATGTGCACACCCCTCCCACCTGCATCAGGACATGTGCACACCCCTCCCACCTGCATCAGGACATGTGCACACCCCTCCCACCTGCGACAGGACATGTGCACACCCCTCCCACCTGCGACAGGACATGTGCACACCCCTCTTACCTGCATCAGGACATGTGCACACCCCTCCCACCTGCATCAGGACATGTGCACACCCCTCCCACCTGCATCAGGACATGTGCACCCCCTCCCACCTGCGACAGGACATGTGCACACCCCTCCCACCTACGTCAGGACATGTGCACACCCCTCCCACCTGCGTCAGGACATGTGCACACCCCTCCCACCTGAGTCAGGACATGTGCACACCCCTCCCACCTGCATCAGGACATGTGCACACCCCTCCCACCTACGTCAGGACATGTGCACACCCCTCCCACCTGCATCAGGACATGTGCACACCCCTCCCACCTGAGTCAGGACATGTGCACACCCCTCCCACCTGCATCAGGACATGTGCACACCCCTCCCACCTACGTCAGGACATGTGCACACCCCTCCCACCTACGTCAGGACATGTGCACACCCCTCCCACCTGCATCAGGACATGTGCACACCCCTCCCACCTGCATCAGGACATGTGCACACCCCTCCCACCTGCATCAGGACATGTGCACACCCCTCCCACCTGCGACAGGACATGTGCACACCCCTCTTACCTGCATCAGGACATGTGCACACCCCTCCCACCTGCATCAGGACATGTGCACACCCCTCCCACCTGCATCAGGACATGTGCACACCCCTCCCACCTGCATCAGGACATGTGCACACCCCTCCCACCTGCATCAGGTCATGTGCACACCCCTCTTACCTGCATCAGGACATGTGCACACCCCTCCCACCTGCATCAGGACATGTGCACACCCCTCCCACCTACGTCAGGACATGTGCACACCCCTCCCACCTGCATCAGGACATGTGCACACCCCTCCCACCTGCGACAGGACATGTGCACACCCCTCTTACCTGCATCAGGACATGTGCACACCCCTCCCACCTGCATCAGGACATGTGCACACCCCTCCCACCTGCATCAGGACATGTGCACACCCCTCCCACCTGCATCAGGACATGTGCACACCCCTCCCACCTGCATCAGGTCATGTGCACACCCCTCTTACCTGCATCAGGTCATGTGCACACCCCTCCCACCTGCATCAGGACATGTGCACACCCCTCCCACCTGCATCAGGACATGTGCACACCCCTCCCACCTGCATCAGGACATGTGCACACCCCTCCCACCTGCATCAGGACATGTGCACACCCCTCCCACCTGCATCAGGACATGTGCACACCCCTCCCACCTGCATCAGGACATGTGCACACCCCTCCCACCTGCATCAGGACATGTGCACACCCCTCCCACCTATGTCAGGACATGTGCACACCCCTCCCACAGGTAAATAAATAGACTGAGAAATCATATGTTGTTTGTTTGGTTTTTCGAGACAGGGTCTCTCTGTGTAGCCTTTGCTGTCCTGGACTCACTCTGTAGACCAGGCCAGGCTGGCCTCGAACTCACAGCGATCCCCCTCCTCTGCCTCCAGAGTGCTGGGATTAAAGGTGTGTGCCACCACGCAATCAATTTTTAAAAGCACAAAATTACAGGCTTTTAAAAGCAGTATTACGGGCTTGTGGGATGGCTCAGAAGGTAAGTGTGCTTGCTCCCAAGTCTGGTGGCCTGAGTTTGGTCCCTAGGACCAAATGGTGAAAAACAGAGAACTGACTTCCGGCGTTCTTAGACCTCCACACATGTTCTCTGGCACACACACATACATGCACACACACATACATGTGCACATACACATGCACATGTACACATAAATAAATGCAAATAAAAGAGTTGTGTTTAAGCGTCCATTAAAATTTTTGTGTATAGTTTATTGGGTTCTGAAGTTATATCCCAGAGGCTTCATTTGAAGGGATTTAAATGGGATCATAGGCCAGTTCAGGGGTGGGGGTAGGGCATGGGGGCAGACGGGGGATCCTTGGAGAGGGCGTTGGCTGATAAGGTGAACCCCTAGTCTGGTGTGCTACACAGAAAGGTGGGGTCTTTTCTTACCATAAACCAAAGTTTATCTACTGTTTTGAGACTCCCACAAAATTGCAGCTTCTCATTTGTCGAAGAGGTAACACCTCATGCGCTCTGAGGTCATGTATACTGTGGTCTTGATGTTTATCTGGGCTCTCTAAAGGCGCACTGTGTGTGCTCGGGCAGCCCGTGGGCTCTCTAAAGGTGCACTGTGTGTGTTGGGGCAGCCCGTGGGCTCTCTAAAGGCGCACTGTGTGTGCTCGGGCAGCCCGTGGGCTCTCTAAAGGCGCACTGTGTGTGTGCTCGGGCAGCCCGTGGGCTCTCTAAAGGCGCACTGTGTGTGCTCGGGCAGCCCGTGGGCTCTCTAAAGGTGCACTGTGTGTGTGCGCGGGCAGCCCGTGGGCTCTCTAAAGGCGCACTGTGTGTGCTCGGGCAGCCCGTGGGCTCTCTAAAGGTGCACTGTGTGTGCTCGGGCAGCCCGTGGGCTCTCTAAAGGTGCACTGTGTGTGTTGGGGCAGCCCGTGGGCTCTCTAAAGGTGCACTGTGTGTGTGCTCGGGCAGCCCGTGGGCTCTCTAAAGGCGCACTGTGTGTGCGCGGGCAGCCCGTGGGCTCTCTAAAGGCGCAGTGTGTGTGTGCGCGGGCAGCCCGTGGGCTCTCTAAAGGTGCACTGTGTGTGTGCTCGGGCTGCCCGTGGGCTCTCTAAAGGTGCACTGTGTGTGCGCGGGCAGCCCGTGGGCTCTCTAAAGGCGCACTGTGTGTGCGCGGGCAGCCCGTGGGCTCTCTAAAGGTGCACTGTGTGTGCGCGGGCAGCCCGTGGGCTCTCTAAAGGCGCACTGTGTGTGCGCGGGCAGCCCGTGGGCTCTCTAAAGGCGCACTGTGTGTGTGCTCGGGCAGCCCGTGGGTTCTCTAAAGGTGCACTGTGTGTGCGCGGGCAGCCCGTGGGCTCTCTAAAGGTGCACTGTGTGTGCGCGGGCAGCCCGTGGGCTCTCTAAAGGCGCACTGTGTGTGTGCATGGGCAGCCCGTGCAGCCACCGCTAGCTGTACCAAAGTCCTGGCGTCTTAGCCAGAGGCTTCAGCCACACTCTGACCTGAGCCTCACCTTTTCCTTCCTCTGTCCCCTTAAACTTCCTTTTTTCCTACCCCATTGGTTTTGGGTGGTGGTTGTTTAGGGTCTCTGGGGCAGCAGGTTTTTAGGTAGGAGGCAGTGTCCCACCCACACACTAGGAATCTTGTATTTACAACTCTGTAGCCCAGGGGCAGAGACTATTCCCCACGTTACTTGATGACATGACACTATGCAGAGCTTGTTTTATATTAAGCCATGAGATACTGTTTTGGGTGGGGCTCTGTTAAACAGATCGCTCTGTGGTAATTACCGGGTGTGCTGTTACCTCCGCCTTCAGTACAATTGCTTCCTACTGAAAACACTATTACCATGTGGACAGGATGCAATATGTGTTTTTTTCTTTGTGTTGGCGGCAGAGATGAAATACTTCATTGTTTTTTTTTTATTTTACAGAAATTTTAATTTGAAGTCATTTTACATTGGTGTTGCTCATTCTGAAGTAAGATGTTCATCTTAGAAGTTGGAACAGTAGAGTTGCATAAAGTATGTTGTAGTGGATAGTGTCTGTCAGTGTGCACACTCTCAAACATGCACCCGTGTAAGGGGGAACTTTGACACTGGAGGGCTCCGGAGACCTGTGTTCTCTACTTGCCCCCGGGCAACTTTTGTAACCATTGGCATATGTGACTTTCACAGCTGCATCACTAAAGTCGAGCTGGCTGCAGCCTGGTGCTCCCTGTCTGGACCTGTTACTCCAACTCTCTGGCATCCCAGATGCCATTTCAGAAGTCTAGCCACGCCCATTTTATTATCTTTATTCTTTTTTTTTATTCTTATGAAATGTACAGACATTAAAACTATATTTTCATAAGCTCATTCCTAATTATCTTAGTTACTGTTCTACTGGTGTGAAGGCATTTCGTGACTAAGGCATCTTATAGAAGAAAGCATTTAATTGGGGCCTTGTAACCAAACTTTTGGCTACTTTATTGGGTTCTTTTTCCTACTTGCCTACACTACCCATATTCCTTCCAACCCCCAACACTAGGTAGGAGAGAAAGAAGGTTATAGGGCAAAGGGGGAGATGATTTCATTAAACTACTTCCTGCTGATTAGGGGTGTTGAGTTCCCTGGGGCAAGTTTGATTTTCACTGACAGGATATCCAATTTATCCTCCTCCTCTCTTTGTGCAAAGCTATAATAAGCTTTGGCTTATAGCTCCATGGTTAGTTTACCCACATGTGTGTACACAAAGGAAGTTCTCTCAAGAACTCTGTGCTATACACTATAACTCTGCTGCTCAAAAAAACAAACAATTCCCTTTAAAAATAAAATAAAATGAAACTTCTTATCAGGGGTCAAGCCAGGCGTGGTGGTGCCTGCCTTTAATCCCAGCACTTGGGAAGCAGAGGCAGGCAGATCAATGTGAGTTCGAGGCCAGCCTGGTCTACAAAGTGAGTCTAGGACAGCCAAGGCTACCCTGTCTCAAAAAGCCAAAAAAAAAAAAAAAAAAAAAAAAAAAAAAAAAAAAGAAGAAGAAGAAGAAAAGAAGAAGAAGAAGAAGAAGAAAGAAAAAAGAAAAATCAGGGGTCAAGCAATTCTCCTAGGGAGTCAGTGATACCGTGAGCAGACAATCTTTCTGGATTTGTTTCCTGACTGTTCATTTTATTGTAAATCAGCCACAGGTCATAAGTCCTCTCTAGCAATCTAACTCACAGCTGACCACACACCTCTGGTTTTCACCTATAAGACAAAATATTCACAGTCAGCTTCCGTTGGAGTCCAATGTGAAAAAGAAAGCGCCCTGGAGTTGTTCACTCGCCCCAGTGTGAAGCAGCTGCTGGTGGTAAAGTGTTCACAGCTAGAATTAAAGAGCAGAGTGGGGGGTGGGCATGGGGGGCTCACAAATTCCAAGAAGGACGTTGCCATTGGTTAACTGTGGGATGTCCCCCACAGGCTCAGTGTCTGAACACTTGGTGTCTGGCTGGGCATGTTGCTCTGGAGCCTGTGGGACCTGTAGGCAATGTGGCTAGCTGGCAGATTAGGGCCAGAGGGGAGTGGTGGGTTCAAAGCTGGCTAGCACCTTGTCTCGCTGTCTCTACTTCCTGGTCCCTCAAGGTGCAGCAATCCCAGGCACACTCTCCTGCCACGAGGGCTTCCCGGTGCTCTCCTCCCCACAGTGGGCCTTCAGTCCTCAGCCAAAATCAATCCCCCTTTCTCTTAATGGTTTTTGTCAGGTATTTTTGTCTCAACAATAAGTTGAGTTTTTTCAAGACAGGGTTTCTCTGTGTAGCCCTGGCTGTCTTGGACTCACTTTGTAGACCAGGCTGACCTCGAACTCACAGCGATCCACCTGCCTCTGCTGGGATTACAGGCGTGCACCAGCACATCCGGCTTCTTTTCTAAGATCTTGCATCTCTCTGATTTAGAAAATCATAGGAAAAAAACAAACAAACAAACCCTGGAGGTCCATTAAGATCAAACCATAGATGAGATATAGTCACACGTGAACTCACTGGTTCCTGAGCAGCCGGGAGGAAGAGTGGAGGGATCAAGGGTGAAGGAGTCGGAATACTGGAGAAGGGGCTGGAAAGGGTGGGGTGGGTGGCTGTACACATGCTCCCTGCCTCTGTTTAAGAAAGGAGCTATCTTACTTAGCTCCTGGGAAGGGGGAAGAAAAAAAAAGGAAACGAAGAGTTTTGGAGGACAGTTCTCCTAGCAGCACCTCTTAGCTTAGGCAAGAGAAGATATTAACTCCTGGAGCACAGCGTCACTAGGTCTCCCATGGGACACTGAGAGACCGCAATAGAGAGACCTGAACATGTCACACCTGAATTGACCCTCCAGGTAGAGACCAGGGAAAGAGGGCCTACCCATCTTCCTCTTGAAGAGGTCTAAAACCTCAGCCAACTCAGATCCTAAGGCTGCTGCAGGGTCACTGCAGGGCCAGCCACAGCAGAGCCAGCCACCTCAGACCCAGCCACAGCAGGGCCAGCCACCTCAGAGGCAGCCACAGCAGGGCCAGCCACAGCAGGGCCAGCCACAGCAGGGCCAGCCACAGCAGGGCCAGCCACAGCAGGGCCAGCCATCTCAGAGGCAGCCACAGCAGGGCCAGCCACTCAGACCCAGCCACAGCAGGGCCAGCCACCTCAGACCCAGCCACCTCAAAGCCAGCCACAGCAGGGCCAGCCACCTCAGAGGCAGCCACAGCAGGGCCAGCCACCTCAGAGCCAGCCACCTCAGAGGCAGCCACAGCAGGGCCAGCCACCTCAGAGCCAGCCACCTCAGAGGCAGCCACAGCAGGGCCAGCCACCTCAGAGGCAGCCACAGCAGGGCCAGCCACAGCAGGGCCAGCCACCTCAGAGCCAGCCACAGCAGGGCTGATGAGCAAACTGGAGATACACACTTGAGGCTGGGGCTGGAGTTGGATTGGCAGAGTGCTTGCCTAGCATACAAGGAGCCCTGGCTGTCACATCAGCTCTGCCTGGTGACTGGGTATGGTAGACTACAGCTGTAATTTCAGAATGTGGAAGGTGGAGGCAGGAGGACCAGAGGTTCAAGGGTACCAGAGCCCTGTCTCAAAAACCAGACAACAACCACAAGAAGCCTGCTTTCCTCCCAGGCTGAACGGCTCCCATCCCTGCCCCAACACTGGGTTGCATCAGTGTCAACCTGCCCTGCAGCCAGGCCCGCCAGCAAAGGCCACACACACAAGCATCTATAGCCAACCCAGAGGGAGAGGAGGAGGGCAGGCAGCCTGCATCTGCCCTAAAGCGAGCACCATGACAGCAGTGGGAGCTTGCTCTTGTAGATGAGACAGCAGCAAGGAACCACAGGTGCTGAGTTCTACAGACTGTGGGAAAGGAGAACCCACCTCTAGTGAACAGGGCAACAGCAGCGTCTAACTCACAGATAGACACACACACACACACACACACATACACACACACACACACGGATATACACATACATCACATGACAGACACGCACTAACAATACGTTTTGACACTGGCTGCTTGTCTTCCACACTGCCACCCCGTTCCAGCCTCCGAGCTTTTCTTGTCTCTGCCTCTCTTCCCTCCCTCCCTCCCTCCCTCCCTCCCTCCCTCCCTCCCTCCTTCCCTCCCTCCTTCCCTCCCTTCCTCCTTCCTTTTTCTTCCTGTCTTACTTAGGGTTTCCACTTCTGTGATAAAACACCATGACCAAAAACAAGCTGGAAAGGAAAGGGTCTATGTGGCTCACACTTCCACACCACAGTCCATCATTAAGGGGAGTCAGGGCAGGAGCGCAAGCAGCAGGAACCGGGAGGTAAGAGGCCACAGAGGAGAGATGCTCACTGGGTTGCACCACATGGCTTCCTCAGCCTGACCAATGGGCTGGCTCTCCCACATCAATTAAGAAAACGACCTAGGGCTGGAGAGATGGCTCAGTGGTTAAGAACACTGCCTGCTCTTCCAAAGGACCCAGGTTCAATTCCCAGCACCCACATGGCAGCTCACAACTGTCTGTAACTCTAAGATCTGACACCCTCACACCAATCTACATAAATTAAAAATTAAAAAAAAAGAAAGAAAGAAAAAGAAAACAGCCTACAGCCGGTGTGGTGCACGCCTGTGATCCCAGCACTCAGGAGGCAGAGGCAGGCAGATCTCTGTGAATTTGAGGCCAGCCTGGTCTACAAAGCGAGTCAGGACAGCCAAGGCTAGACAGAGAAACTCTGTCTCGGGGGGAAAAAAAGAAAAAAGAAAATGGCTTACCATGGCTTACCACCTGATCTTACAGGGGTGTTTTCTGACCACCCAGTGACTCTAGCTTGGGTCAAGTTCACACAAGTTCACACAAAGCCACCAGGCACACATTCTCTATCTTGTTTTCCAATGCAGGACCTCACATATCCCAGGATCCCAAGCTGGTCTTGAACTCTTAAGGAGCTGGGGCCAGCCTGGAACTCTTGATTCTCCTGCCTCCACCTCTGCGTGCTGGTGTGCGCTGCCACAGTGGGCACCTGCAGCGCTGGGGCCAAGCCCAGGGCTTTCGAGGCCAGTGAGCTGCGTTCCCAGCACCCAGCACCACTGATCTTTAAGAATTCCTCACTTGCAGTGAAACACAGTAGAGGGACCCAGCCACACTGTGCAAATCCCATCTCTACAAGGATGGGAAGTCAGCTCACGCCATGCCTCCATCCCCGGTTCTCTCTAGGCCAGGCCATGCCTCCATCCCCGGTTCTCTCTAGGCCACCCCTGTCCACTTTAGTCTTCCAGTCATCAGTTGAAAACATCCTCTGGCCAGTACCTTGAACACTTGGCTTCGCTGCTCTTGTCGTGTGGGCTGCAGGGTCTCCTGTGTCAGTCAGCCCGCCCTTTGCTCCCCCTTCACCTCCAAGCTAACAGGCAAAGTTAGGGAATCACGTGATACTCAGATCAACTCGGATCTCGGCTTGGGGTCAGTGTTCACAATGGAGCCAGAGGCAAGGATTTGAATCCCAAAGGGAGAGACATGGTGAGAAAACGATGAAAAGGAGGAGGGGAGAGGGAAGAGGGAAGAGGGGAGAGGGGAGAGGGAAGAGGGGAGAGGGGAGAGGGGAGAGGGAAGAGGGAAGAGGGGAGAGGGAAGAGGGGAGAGGGGAGAGGGGAGAGGGAGAGGGGAGAGGGGAGAGGGGAGGGGGAGGGGGAGGGGGGAGAGGGGAGAGGGGAGAGGGGAGAGGGAAGAGGGGAGGGGGGAGGGGGAGAGGGGAGAGGGGAGAGGGGAGAGGGGAGGGGGGAGGGGGAGAGGGGAGAGGGGAGAGGGGAGAGGGAAGAGGGGAGGGGGGAGGGGGGAGAGGGGAGAGGGGAGAGGGGAGGGGGGAGAGGGGAGAGGGGAGGGGGAGAGGGGAGAGGGGAGAGGGGAGGGGGGAGAGGGGAGAGGGGAGAGGGGAGGGCGGAGGGGGGAGAGGGGAGAGGGGAGAGGGGAGGGGGGAGAGGGGAGGGGGGAGAGGGGAGAGGGAGAGGGGAGGGGGGAGGGGGGAGGGGGGAGGGGGAGGGGGGAGGGGGGAGGGGGGAGAGGGGAGGGGGGAGAGGGGAGGGGGGAGGGGGGAGAGGGGAGGGGGGAGAGGGGAGAGGGGAGAGGGGAGAGGGGAGAGGGAGAGGGGAGAGGGGAGAGGGGAGAGGGAAGGGGGGAGAGGGAAGGGGGAGAGGGGAGAGGGAAGAGGGGAGAGGGGAGAGGGGAGAGGGAAGAGGGGAGAGGGAAGGGGGAGAGGGAAGATGGGAGAGGGAAGAGGGGAAGAGGGGGAAGAGGGGGAAGAGGGGGAAGAGGGAGAGGGGAGAGGGGAGAGGGGAGAGGGAGAGAAGGAAGAGGGAAGAGGGGAGAGGGCAGGACATCCAGAAACGCAAAACTGTCCCCAGCTGTAAAGGCACAAAATTCATGCCTGTGTGGTTGTTTCTGCCCATAGTTTCCCAGCACTCAGGAGCTGAGGCAGGAGGACTGCCTCAAGTTGTAGGCCAACCTGTGCTAGAGATAAAGAGAGGGGGGCGGAGTTCTTCTATGACCAAGATCTCCTCATTTCCATATTTTAAAAAAATACATTTGTTATTTTGTGTATGTGTGCACATTACACATATGCATGTCCTGTGGCGTTCATGTGAGAGCCAAAGGTCAACTTGTGCAGGTCGGTTGTCTCACCCTGTGGACCCCAGGGAACGTCTATCAGGCCTGGCAGCAGCCACCTTTATCCACTGAGCCAGTTTGCCAACTCCCTCATTTGCATGTGTTTTGAATTTTTATTTATATCAGATTCCAGAGAAGGAATGTGCGTGTTACTTAGTATTGGCCTGTCAATGTTGAGCCCAGCGCCCTGCTCTTAGTAGTCACTCCTAATGTTTGGGGAAAGCAAGGATGGAAAAAGAAAAGTTGGATTCAGCCTGGGACCCAGGCTAGCTCCCTCCAGTCCCTGGGGCTGCTCCCGTACCAGACACAGGCTAGCAACAGGAGTGTGAGGCCAACCTCACACAAATCCCAGGAGCCACAGCCTTGCCTATAGCAGGAGGAGCCTTTTCCATCTACTTCCTTTTTTGGGAATATGCCCGATCATGCCACATGGCCAGTTACCCTCCCCACCCATCTGACAGAGCTTAGTCCGCCTTCCGTCACTGGTGCATTCCTGGGTGTACACCAGGCACTGTCCTGACCTCAATCTTTCTGGTCCTCAGATGACCTGTGCGTCAGTATCCACCTCAAGGCCAGAGGAAACAGCTTATCCGCCCCACCCCCAACACGTGGTCAGAGTAACACCACTCAGTTTGCTCATGGTTTTTCTTTGTTTTGTTTTGAGCCTGCCTCTTACTGTAGAACCCTGGCTGGCATTAAACTCATGATTTCTTCATACCCCAGTGCTGGGATCACAGCCATGCGTCTCACAGAATGTACCTCACAGCCATGCACCTCACAGCATGTACCTCACAGCCATGCACCTCACAGCCATGCACCTCACAGCATGTACCTCACAGCATGTACCTCACAGCCATGCACCTCACAGCCATGCACCTCACAGCCATGCACCTCACCATGCACCTCAAGCCATGCACCTCACAGTCATGCACCTCACAGTCATGCACCTCACAGTCATGCACCTCACAGCCATGCACCTCACAGTCATGCACGTCTCAGCCATGTACCTCACAGCCATGCACCTCACAGCCATGCACCTCACAGTCATGTACCTCACAGCCATGCACCTCACAGCCATGCACCTCACAGCCATGCACCTCACAGCCATGCGCCTCACAGCCATGCACCTCACAGCCATGCACCTCACAGCCATGCGCCTCACAGCCATGCACCTCACAGTCATGCACCTCACAGTCATGCACCTCACAGTCATGCACCTCACAGTCATGCACCTCACAGCCATGTACCTCACAGCCATGCGCCTCACAGCCATGTGCCTCACAGCCATGTACCTCACAGCCATGCACCTCACCATGTACCTCAAGCCATGCACCTCACAGTCATGCACCTCACAGTCATGCACCTCACAGTCATGCACCTCACAGTCATGCACCTCACAGTCATGCACCTCACAGCCATGTACCTCACAGCCATGCACCTCACAGCCATGTGCCTCACAGCCATGTACCTCACAGCCATGCACCTCACCATGCACCTCAAGCCATGCACCTCACAGTCATGCACCTCACAGCCATGCACCTCACAGTCATGCACGTCACAGCCATGCACCTCACAGCCATGCACGTCACAGCCATGCACCTCACAGTATGTACCTCATAGCCATGCACCTCACAGCCATGCACCTCACAGTCATGCACGTCACAACCATGCACCTCACAGTCATGCACGTCACAGCCATGCACCTCACAGCCGTGCACCTCACAGCCATGCACGTCACAGCCATGCACCTCACAGCCATGCACCTCACAGTCATGCACCTCACAGCCATGCACATCACAGCCATGCATGTCACAGCCATGCACCTCACAGCCATGCACGTCACAGCCATGCACCTCACAGTCATGCATGTCTCAGCCATGCACCTCACAGCCATGCACCTCACAGCCATGCACCTCACAGCCATGCACCTCACAGCCATGCACCTCACAGTCATGCATGTCTCAGCCATGCACCTCACAGCCATGCACCTCACAGCCATGCACCTCACAGCCATGCACCTCACAGCCATGCACCTCACAGC
The DNA here is from genome assembly GCF_964271855.1 of Acomys minous. NCBI lineage: Eukaryota > Metazoa > Chordata > Mammalia > Rodentia > Muridae > Acomys > Acomys minous. The sequence goes on from NC_140500.1 coordinate 3,361,204, forward strand.
CATGCACCTCACAGTCATGCACCTCACAGTCATGCACCTCACAGCCATGCACCTCACAGCCATGCACCTCACAGCCATGAACCTCACAGCCATGCACCTCACAGCCAGGATCTTGTCTGCAGTAGGCAGATTGGAGTTACAGGGAAGGCAGGAAGAAGGCAGCCATGCCCTGCCATGCCATGCCAAGCTTAGCTGTGAAAATGCTCCTTGGAGATTATACTTAGAAATACCCTTTGGGCAGCAGCTAGGGAGGCTCTTACCCCTGCTCTTCACTTCGAGGTAGAGTCTCGTGTGGCCCAGGCTGGCCTCAAACTCAAGTCTTCACTTGACTATCTATCTGATCCTCCTGTCTCTGCCTCCCAGGTGCTGAGGTAAGGTGGGCCACCATTCTCAGTGCGTTTTCCTGTCAGCATTTTCTGTTACAGAACAGTGCTACTAGGACAGTTTAAGGTCAGGAGAAGAAGAATGAGCTTTTGGAAGTAGAACGAGAAAGCAAAGGAGGAAATGCTGAAGGCTTCTCGCCAATCAGGTCAGGACTGGTTTGGGTCAGTCACTTCAGCTCCTGCTGTCCTCTGACCACTCCTGACTCCTTTCCTCTGCCAAGTACTACCTCAGAGAGCATTCCAGGACAGAGACCCCACCCACCCTGTGCCTGTTTGTCCTGACCTGACTTCTGCAGGCATGCCTGCAGTTGTGCCCAGCAGCAGAAGCTAATCCCCTCAGACTCCCTGCCGCCACCTGGACCACCATGAGCCATATCAGGTCTCAGAGACCCCCAGGACAAATCTCACTCAGTACCTGTGGCCCCTCCCAGCACTTCCTGCCCCACCCCCACCCTAAACCTCTCCCCACCCAGGCCCCTAGCTTCCCTTCCCCCAGAGTCTGGTTCCTATATAATTCGGCCATTTTGGCTACCTGCCCTCCTGGTTCCCGTGCCTCTCTTGGTCCCCTTGACCCCTCTCCTCTCTCTCCTCTCTCTTCTCTTGCTCTCCTCATCTCACTCTTCTTTCATGGCCTCATTCAGTCTGGACCCTTCCAGATGCCTCTGGCTGTCCTCTCCCTCATGCCTACAATAAAATCTTTTTCCTCCACCGTACCTAGAACAGTATGTTCTCAGTTACATTCAAGCACCAAACAAGGACAGCATGTGTGTGTGGGCATACGTGTGCACGTGCATGTGTGTGTGTGTGCATGCGTGTTGTACATACATGCCTGTGTGTGTGTGTGTGTGTGTGTGTGTGTGTGTGTGTGAACTGTTTGTGGAAAGTCCAAAAAGTGATGTCATCACCCCTGAAGGGACTCCACGTTTGGGGAAAAAGAAGAAACAAATTCACCAGGCAGCTGTGGGAGGTGGTGGGAGCTTATCTGGAATGTCAAATTCTCTGACTCATTCTTCACAATGGAAAAAAGTAAAGGATTTCAATACCAAAATGGCAGGGTGGGGGGAACTAGACCAAATGCTTAGAGCTAGCAAAGTGATTTCCTGAAAGATGGTTTATGGAAAAGCCAGCCCACTATGTCTCCTGATGTGTCTGTCTCTCAGGAGGGGAAAATTTCACTTTCTTCCAACTCCTTGGTTTGGCAAGGTCAGCTGTACCCTAGGGTTCCAGGTGGGAAGCAAACATGTGGGTTCCCAGATGGAGTGTTAAATACATGCCACACAGCACACATGGTCTGAGATTTATTGTAGAAGTGTTGGGAGAGAAGGAAGAGGTGGGAGAGTGCCCCAGGCGACAGAGACAGACAGACAGACAGGCAGACACACGAGGTGCCGGTGTTGTCCTTTTTATGCTGGGCCCCTGGTGCCAGCAGCAGGTGATGACATCAGAGGTTACTAAGCAACCTCAGGCAGGCCGCTTATATGCCAACATGGAGGATGCTCACCAAGGTATGTTTCCAGGAGGTAGGACGCCAGGAAGACACTCGGACTCAGCGCAACAGGAAGAAGGGACCCATGCACTGAGCGCTGAGCTGGTTGGTGCTGCGTGCCTGGACTGCCCTGCTCAGGAGCTCAAGGCCAGCCTCAGCCTGAGGTGCATGAAAACCTCTAACTTTCACGTTGGAGGGTGGAAGTAGGACACAATGTCCATCAACCCCTGATATTGCCAAGACATATCCCTGCCACTTTTTCCTATGTATTTATGTGAAATGTTATTCTTCTTTATAAAATCAGATATTGATCAGCCTGAAGAACACTGAAGATAACTATCATATGCCCTGAGGTACACTGAAGACACCTATCATGTGCCCTGAGGTACACTGAAGACACCTATCGTGTGCCCTGAGGTACACTGAAGACACCTATCGTGTGCCCTGAGGTACACTGAAGATCCCTATCGTGTTCCCTGAGGTACACTGAAGATCCCTATCTTGTGCCCTGAGGTACACTGAAGATCCCTATCTTGTGCCCTGAGGTACACTGAAGACACCTATCGTGTGCCCTGAGGTAAACTGAAGATCCCTATCTTGTGCCCTGAGGTACACTGAAGACACCTATCGTGTGCCCTGAGGTAAACTGAAGATCCCTATCTTGTGCCCTGAGGTACACTGAAGACACCTATCGTGTGCCCTGAGGTACACTGAAGACACCTATCGTGTGCCCTGAGGTACACTGAAGATCCCTCTCATGTGCCCTGAGGTACACTGAAGACACCTATCGTGTGCCCTGAGGTACACTGAAGATCCCTCTCGTGTGCCCTGAGGTACACTGAAGATCCCTCTCGTGTGCCCTGAGGTACACTGAAGACACCTCTCGTGTGCCCTGAGGTACACTGAAGATCCCTATCGTGTTCCCTGAGGTACACTGAAGATCCCTATCTTGTGCCCTGAGGTACACTGAAGACACCTATCGTGTGCCCTGAGGTAAACTGAAGATCCCTATCTTGTGCCCTGAGGTACACTGAAGATCCCTCTCGTGTGCCCTGAGGTACACTGAAGACACCTATCGTGTGCCCTGAGGTACACTGAAGATCCCTCTCGTGTGCCCTGAGGTACACTGAAGATCCCTCTCATGTGCCCTGAGGTACACTGAAGACACCTCTCGTGTGCCCTGAGGTACACTGAAGATCCCTCTCGTGTGCCCTGAGGTACACTGAAGATCCCTATCTTGTGCCCTGAGGTACACTGAAGATCCCTCTCGTGTGCCCTGAGGTACACTGAAGATCCCTCTCGTGTGCCTTGAGGTACACTGAAGACACCTATCGTGTGCCCTGAGGTACACTGAAGACACCTATCGTGTTCCCTGAGGTACACTGAAGATCCCTATCGTGTGCCCTGAGGTACACTGAAGATCCCTATCGTGTGCCCTGAGGTACACTGAAGACACCTATCGTGTGCCCTGAGGTAAACTGAAGATCCCTATCTTGTGCCCTGAGGTACACTGAAGACACCTATCGTGTGCCCTGAGGTACACTGAAGACACCTATCGTGTGCCCTGAGGTACACTGAAGACACCTATCATGTGCCCTGAGGTACACTGAAGACACCTATCGTGTGCCCTGAGGTACACTGAAGATCCCTATCGTGTGCCCTGAGGTACACTGAAGATCCCTATCGTGTGCCCTGAGGTACACTGAAGACACCTCTCGTGTGCCCTGAGGTACACTGAAGATCCCTATCGTGTTCCCTGAGGTACACTGAAGATCCCTATCTTGTGCCCTGAGGTACACTGAAGACACCTATCGTGTGCCCTGAGGTAAACTGAAGATCCCTATCTTGTGCCCTGAGGTACACTGAAGATCCCTCTCGTGTGCCCTGAGGTACACTGAAGACACCTATCGTGTGCCCTGAGGTACACTGAAGATCCCTCTCGTGTGCCCTGAGGTACACTGAAGATCCCTATCTTGTGCCCTGAGGTACACTGAAGATCCCTCTCGTGTGCCCTGAGGTACACTGAAGATCCCTCTCGTGTGCCTTGAGGTACACTGAAGACACCTATCGTGTGCCCTGAGGTACACTGAAGACACCTATCGTGTTCCCTGAGGTACACTGAAGATCCCTATCGTGTGCCCTGAGGTACACTGAAGATCCCTATCGTGTGCCCTGAGGTACACTGAAGACACCTATCGTGTTCCCTGAGGTACACTGAAGATCCCTATCTTGTGCCCTGAGGTACACTGAAGACACCTATCATGTGCCCTGAGGTATACTGAAGATACCTATCATGTGCCCTGAGGTACACTGAAGATACCTATCGTGTGCCCTGAGGTACACTGAAGACACCTATCGTGTTCCCTGAGGTACACTGAAGATCCCTATCGTGTGCCCTGAGGTACACTGAAGATCCCTATCGTGTGCCCTGAGGTACACTGAAGATCCCTATCTTGTGCCCTGAGGTACACTGAAGACACCTATCGTGTGCCCTGAGGTAAACTGAAGATCCCTATCTTGTGCCCTGAGGTACACTGAAGATCCCTCTCGTGTGCCCTGAGGTACACTGAAGACACCTATCGTGTGCCCTGAGGTACACTGAAGATCCCTCTCGTGTGCCCTGAGGTACACTGAAGATCCCTATCTTGTGCCCTGAGGTACACTGAAGATCCCTCTCGTGTGCCCTGAGGTACACTGAAGATCCCTCTCGTGTGCCTTGAGGTACACTGAAGACACCTATCGTGTGCCCTGAGGTACACTGAAGACACCTATCGTGTTCCCTGAGGTACACTGAAGATCCCTATCGTGTGCCCTGAGGTACACTGAAGATCCCTATCGTGTGCCCTGAGGTACACTGAAGACACCTATCGTGTTCCCTGAGGTACACTGAAGATCCCTATCTTGTGCCCTGAGGTACACTGAAGACACCTATCATGTGCCCTGAGGTATACTGAAGATACCTATCATGTGCCCTGAGGTACACTGAAGATACCTATCGTGTGCCCTGAGGTACACTGAAGACACCTATCGTGTTCCCTGAGGTACACTGAAGATCCCTATCGTGTGCCCTGAGGTACACTGAAGATACCTATCGTGTGCCCTGAGGTACACTGAAGATCCCTATTGTGTGCCTTGCAGATCTCATATCTAGCCAGGATTTAATTCTTTCTTTGAAAATAAACACACCCACCTAATTAACATGTAGATGTCTTCTGTCTCTAGTAAATGGTGAAAGGATATTTATAGCAAAGAACTGTTTTTAAATTATCTTCTTTGTTACTTATTATTGCTAAATGCTGGTTTTGCACACCTATTTTATATACCTATTTACTTGGGGTGGTGTAAAAAAAACTCCTAGGCAGAAACTGCTCACAGGTACAGCAGTATGAAAAGCATCCCAGGCTGCCCACAACCCCCTGTGCTGGGTTCAGCCTCTTACTCTCCCCTCTGGCTGAGCCCAGCATCTCAGGAACATGTGCTGTCCAAACCCTCCCTTCCTGCTTGCCCAGCATGCTCCACATCTACACACACACACACACACACACACACACACACACACACACACACACACAGGGCTTCCTGTTCTGCCATGTATGCAGCAAGGCGTTTTCACCCCATAGGTGAACCCCAGCCATCTGAGAAGCCCGTGGAAGCCTGTGCTGTGAAGGAACAAGAGGAAGAAGCACCCACCTTTTATTCCTTGCACATTTCACAATTAAAGAAAGTAAACTCCAACCCCAGCTCTCTCCTCTTACTTTCGTGTTGGAGGTTGGTCTGGTGTGTTCTGATGCTAATTGCTGGCTCCCAAGATCTAGTTAATGCCCTGAACCGTCCCTCCTGGCTAGCTGAATAAATACACCTGGGCGAGGCAGAAGGAAGCAGGAGTGAGGTTTGAGGATTTGGGGCAGAGAGGATCTTGGGAGAGAGAGCAGAAGGGATGGAGGAAGAAGGGGAGGAGAGTCACCATGGGACAGGAAAAGTGCCACTCGGGCCAGAGGAGGAATTCTGAAGTCCCTCATGGAGCGAGATGGCCAAAGTGAGCAATCTTAGCATTATCTGGGGATTACGGATGGGAGGCAACCAAGTATCAATTATTAGAAGCACATGACATGGGACGGAGACTGTGGATAATGGAGGACAGCATAGGAGGTAACACCTGCCTTGCCCCAGGTAAAGGCTTATTCTAAAACACATCAGGTGTCTGTGTCTTGTGGGTTAGATAACACCACTGCCATAACTATAGCCCAATAATAATAAGTATTTATTAGGCCATACTTTTAAATTAGCCACAATACTGTAACTCCAGGTCCAGGGGAGTGGAAGGCCTCTTCTGACCTCTGCGGGCACCTGCACACATACTCACATACAGATAAATAATAAAAAAATAATTAAAAAAAAAAGCAGACAGAAGTAAACAGTATAATTTCAGAGGCTGCCAAGAAAGAACCAGAGCCGGTTACACACTAGGGTGTGGCCTGGGGACCGCTTCAGTTTGGGAGCAAGGGAAGCAGGCGGCTGCTTCCTCACTCCAGCATGACAGACTAGATTGAGGAGAGCACAGCCTCGCTCTAGAACCCGCTACAGCTTTCTTGGTGGCAGGAAAGTGTGAAGTATTCAGGTTTCTCCCTGCTCGCTCTCTTACTTCTCCTGACGGGAGGCCACACAGCAGGTGTGTTTAAGGGCTGTCACAGCAAGTGACCACAACTGGTGGCTTACGCCGACAGAAACACGTCCTCTCGTGGTTCTGAAGGTTGGGGGGCCAAGGTGCTGGCAGGGCCATACTGTCTTTGGAGCTCCATGGAGGATTCTGTTTTGTGTCTTTGAATCTTCTGGTGGTTGTCAAAAATCCTTAGTGTCCCTTGGTTTGTGGACACATACTTTAACCTCTTCTTCAGCTATGGTATGTGTCTTCACGGCCTTATCCCTTTTTCTTTCTTCCCTTCCTTTCTTCCGTCTTAGCTGTGCTGGGATCAATCCCAGAGCGTCACCGTGCTAACTAAGCAAGTGCTAGTCTACCGAGTTACAGCTACAACCCCTCCCCTCTTTTGATATGGACACCAGGTACTGGACTTACCCTCCACTTCTTCCCAATATGGCCTAACTTAGCTTGCTTATATCCACAAAGACACTGCCTCGAACAACACCATAACCATATGTTCTGTATGGACATAAGATTTGGGGGACACTTCAACCAACAATAATAACACTCAACTGGAACTCTTATTAGTGGGAAGAAGTGGACCCTAGCAACTGGGTGCCATCTTGAGAAGGAAAAAAAAAAACTGTTTCCAGAGAAAGGGTTGAGCTTGAGCCAAGTGTGCCGCCAGAGGAGCAGCCCGGGTTTTCAAAGTCTCCATACCTTTTCCCAGGCACGTGCAGCACGAGCCTGCTCGTGGGGCTGGTCATGATTAAGATGAGGTAATGCGGCCCTCAATAGAAATGACAGACCGGAGGCATTTTAAAGAGGCTGTTGTTTCCTATGGATGCATTTCCCTTTGGTTAAACAAATATTAAGTAACTGAGCTACCCAAAATAGTACTCCCCAAGACTGGAAGGGATTGGTGGCAGCTGTGCCCGAAGCCGGTCAGCAGGTACAGCGGTTAGCGGGGCAGAAGGAGGAAGCTCCACATCGTGAACAACAAAATAGAGCGAGGGGAATAAATATTGTTAAATGTCAGTTGCTTGGTGAAGGGTGGTGCTCTAATCTAAAAGAACAGATTTGGTCTGATGATGCCATCATAGAGCAATATAAAACAATCATTTGGCAGCTGTGAGAGCTTGTGGCAAGGTCGAGGAGGCCGGGAAGGATTCCACCTCACTCAGTACTCAGTACTAAGCTCTGGAGAAGCCTTCACAGACTTCTTGCAGAGACTGGTTTCAGCTGTAAACAAGGCCGTTTTGGACCCTGATGCCAAACAGCCATTGATAGAGACCTTAGCGCTTGAGATTTTGAATACTGAATGTGAGAGAGTAATTCTATTGTTAAAGGCATGAACATCACCACTGGACAGATAGGTAAGAGACACAGCTGGCATGGGCTCTCACACGCATCATGCCAACATCATAGGACAAGCTATAGCCAGAAGTCTCAGATATAAAAATAGCTGGTGCTTTATGTGCAGTGACGTTGGCCATTTGCAAAGAAAATTTAAGGTTAGAAACCTCAGTGCTCAAAATAGCAGGTGTGTTAACTCTGAGGAATATGGTACTTGACTCAGTGAAGCGAACATGCTGTTTCCATCAGCAATAGGTTCTCTGAAAGAATGCCTAGGCTTCCCTGGGGTTTGCAGAAGCTGTAGTAAAGGGCGTCATTGGACTAATGAATCCAGGTCCAAGAGGGACATCTAAGGTAATGTTTGACATCAAGAAACGGCTTTAAGGCCATAGCTTAGGCTGTGCAGCAAGAAGGCAGAACCATTTCAGACAAGGGCAGCCGAGAGTCACCACGTAATAGAAAAAAACTACTGATACCAAAAACATTTAGTTCATTGATAATCTCCTTTAGACTAAGAAGGGCACCAATGAGTCTCAAGTATTTTACATTGGTACAAGTTATTGTACACTGATAGAAATTTAAGGTTATATTGTTCAACTCTAGCGTAATGTAATGTAAAGTTCTAGACTTATGAAAGCTACGACTTATTGCTAACTATTTAGGATAATTACAAATGCAAGTTAGTAGTTAATAACATATAGATAATCTTTCTTGTAGTCTTGTTAGGTATTAATTTAGTTACAGAAATCAGCTTTATTTAGTCCCTTTTGAATGCTTTCAAGGCTAAGCAGATAGCAGAATGCTAGAAACAGGCAACATTTGTCTATTTATATATACTATAGATGGAGAAATACTAGATATATTATAGGTAGACAGGTGGTCTTCAAACACTTGAGAAATTCATAGACTATGGCATTTAAGATGTTTAAATAATAAACGGCTTTTCTGACAGAGAGATGCACCTGTCCCTGGGAGCACCCCAATCTGCTTCAAATTTGATGGTGGGCCCTGGGGAGCCTGCACATAGAGTTTGCTTCAAACATGGCAAAACTAGCCACTGGGCAAAAAACTGCCCTTACCTCGACTGCTGACAGCAGGGTGACCAAACTATGGACAAGCGGGACACTGGGAAACTGTCTGCCCAACTTTGCCAAGACAAGGCAGAGGCCAGTCCTTCAAAATCTTTGCTTCACAGAAAAGTCTGTCAGGACCCCAGGAGCAGCACCCTAACATGCTGGTCAGGACCCCAGGAGCAGCACCCTATCCCTCCTATACCTTTTAAGTTAATGTTTGAAGAGCTACCTACACACTGCAAAACAGCAGCAATATGGTGATCTGTGACCTTTCCGAAATGATTCCTTCAGCTGGTGAGAAATAGCCCCACAGCAGCATCAAACACTATACACGCCACTGCTCAGTGGTCTACCCCCAGACACCCCAATTTTGCTTCCGTGTCCCTCTCTTCGGCTTCTGAATAAGACCGCATGCCACTAAGTAACATGTAGTCTGTGAAAACTGGCTGGCAATCGTGGACACTCTACCATGGCCACTATCACTAGTCCCATTCAACGCTCTCCACCACCTCCGACCTGCCTGGCTGCTTCACTCCTTTTTAAGCCTCTGGTTCTCCTTGTAGAAACCACATCTACAGCAGCCGCCCGGTGGCCACGAGAGAGCAGACATCAGATGCTCCGTTTTCACTGAGCATCTGCCACATCCAGGGGAGAGACCAGAGCTCGCCACATGCCGGCCTCGTTCTCTTTCCCAAGTCTGCAGTGCATGTGTACTGCCGTCCATTGCAGGGGCTCTAGGAGGAAAACTCCAGGGTTCTTACGAGGAGTTAACAAAGGAAGCACCGTCTCAGTTCAAAACAGTTACGGTCTTATAAGAATGATGTCTTCTGAAACTTAGGCTTTCCCTCCAGGCCGAGCTCCTTGGCGTGGGCTTGACCCCATGTTCTCTCTCCAGCGGAAGTCGAGTCATTCGCCGCTCAGTTTCATCAACAGTGTGCACTTGGTAACATGCGGCTCTGAATAAAAGTGGGATGGCTGAGATACGTCCACTGGAGCTTCTACAGACGAGTGTAAACATAGTGACATGACTGGCTCCTCTTCTCTGTGAGTATGTGTGTGCGCTCATGTATATGCAGGTGCATGGTGTGCATGTGTGTGTTCATGTATATGCAGGTGCATGGTGTACATGTGTGTGCTCATGTATATACAGATGCATGGTGTGCGTGTGTGTGCTCATGCATATGCAGGTGCATGGTGTGCGTGTGTGTGCTCATGCATATGCAGGTGCATGGTGTGCGTGTGTGTGCTCATGCATATGCAGGTGCATGGTGTGCGTGTGTGTGCTCATGTATATGCAGGTGCATGGTGTGCATGTGTGTGCTCATGCATATGCAGGTATATCGTGTGCATGTGTGTGCTCATGCATATACAGGTGCATGGTGTGCATGTGTGTGCTCATGCATATACAGGTGCATGGTGTGCATGTGTGTGCTCATGCATATGCAGGTATATCGTGTGCATGTGTGTGCTCATGCATATGCAGGTGCATGGTGTGCGTGTGTGCGTGCTCATGTATATGCAGGTGCATGGTGTGCGTGTGTGTGCTCATGCATATGCAGGTGCATGGTGTGCGTGTGTGTGCTCATGCATATGCAGGTGCATGGTGTGCATGTGTGTGCTCCTGCATATGCAGGTGCATGGTGTGCCTGTGTGTGCTCATGTATACGCAGGTGCATGGTGTGCCTGTGTGTGCTCATGCATATGCAGGTGCATGGTGTGCGTGTGTGTGCTCATGCATATGCAGGTGCATGGTGTACATGTGTGTGCTCATGCATATGCAGGTGCATGGTGTGCATGTGTGTGTGCATGTGCGTGTATGTGTGCATGTGTGTGTTGAGACAATGTCTCACTGTGCAGTTTTCTGTGCTCTGGGGATTGAACTCAGGCTCTCGTGTTTTCACAGCAAGGAGTGAACTGACTGTGCCGTCTCCTTGGTCCCCGGCTCACTTCTCTTCTGCAGTATGTGCACCGTGAATCTGTGAAGAGGCGAGTACAATGCTGGAATGCCACCATTTGCTGCCTGGATGAACACAGGCAAATCATTTCACCCTTTCAGCTGGGAACCATGACTAAGCTTGGGGGCTACACTGAGAAATAGCCGTTTTCTAGAAATACCGTCTGGCCAACCTGAGCTCTTGGTTCATAGAATTACTACGTGCCTAGTATCTGTATAAGCTCTTGGGCACACGATCACTTCTGGTATGCTATGAGGGCTGGAGCAATGGCTCTGTGACTAAGAGCACTGGCTGCTCTTCCAGGGGATCCAGGTTCAAGTCCCAGCACCCACATGGCAGCTCACAACTGTCTGTAACTCCAGTTCCAGGAGATCTGACACCCTCACACCAATGCACATAATTAAATAAACTTAAAAAATATATATGCTATGAATGTCCTTGTCGATGCAATGCTAGGGTCTTCCAAGCGCAAAAGGGAACAGACCAACTATGGTGATGTGCATGAGCACAGTGTGCTGGCAGTCAAAGTGTGGGACATTAAACACATGAAATACCAGGGGCTGCTGCTGAAGTCATAGCCCAAAATAATTAGGCTAAACCAGACTAGCAGAGACAGACTTCTGAACTGGCCTGCAGCATAGAAGGTGGGTCTCTTTATGTCCAAATATAGACACTGACTCACGCAGTCTTGGGTAACCATCTGAGGGGGGCTAAATGATGTCATCCGAGGAGGCAGAATGACATCATTCTCAAGTGTTTCCTGTCTGTCTGGTTTTGGGGGACGAGACATTCTCGGTTCCCATTTCTCAGCGTTTCCATTTGTCTCTCTGGAACATTCTCCTTCTTCAGAGAGGCCACATCAGTCCCCACCCATCCCCTCACCCCCACCCCAGCCTAGCTTTAGACCTCCTGCAGGTTACAAATATTTTCCCACGTCTGACATGGTAACTGTTTCCCTCCCTGTTCATTCTCCTGGAATCGATCTGGAAGGAGCCACTTAAAGTGGTGCAGTTGCTCAATCCACTAGGTTTCTGGTTTGGTTTTCTGGAACTATGTGCAGTTATTGGGGCTATTGACCAACCCACCCCACCTCCCACCCCCATCCCCTCACCCTCCACCCCTGCTGTCTTCCTCTGCTTGTGTCATTGAGTCCCTGAGTTCTGAAAATCACTTCTTTGCCGCCTTTTCTTTCTTTCTTTCTTTTTTTTCTTCTAGAAGTCACCCTTCAATGCTGCGGGTAAGCTACATGCCAGCTCTCTGCTCCACCAACAAGCCCAGCTGGGCAGCACACGCCCAGCGTTCCCACATTCTGCTCATCATCTTGCCTTGCCTGTTCAGTGTGTGACCACTTGGTTTCCCAGGTGACAGCAGTGCTGTTGAGGTTGTGGATCCTTCAGGGTGTGGAGCTCAGGTGGAGAAAGCGGGTCACAGGGGGCAAGCCTCAAGCCTCTGTCTTCTGGCTCCACTCTGTCCAGTCTCTGCTTCCTGTTGCTCCAATTTGTAAAGCCCTGTCATGGGGTCTCAGGCCACCAAGGGCCTCCCGCCCTCGTGCGCACTGCACTCTCTAACGCCCTCCTCTCACGATGAGCCAAAATAACCCCCTCCCTCCCTCCTTTCTCCCTTAGCCCCCATTGGCCAGGCTTTTCACCTCAGTGCAGCAATGAGAACAGTAACTAAAACAGCAGCCCTCAGACCAGCCTGTTCAGGTCTCTGGCCCAGCCAAGAGCCTTCCGTTTTCTTGGTTGCTTTCAGGAAAATGCGCACAGCATCCTGGAAGACTGTTAAATGCTTGTTACTTGGTCTAAGCAAGTTCTCATCGCCCACGAAGGAGCATTGCTGCCCTCTGCATGCAACTCTTTAGCTCTTAGCGCTCTGCTGTCTACAAAAGTCCTGTGGGTCCTGTGTGTTACAACCCAAGGCTTCCCTCGCTGTGTCTCTCACAGCACCGGCCTGCTGGCCGCCTGGGACTGCTGGGGAGGGTCAGTGGCTTCCTCACAGTTTCCACACTTTTATTTTGTATTTGCCTAGTGTAACCACGCCCATATTTATTACTCCCAGCCTTGCTTCTGTTTGTCCCCTTACACTTCTGGAAAACAGAGGCGTCACTGCCTTCGTCTGGTCCCTCCCTGCCATGCAACCCACGGCCTTGCAGGTCACTGTGCCCTCAATAAATGTTTTCACACTGAACTGAACTTACTTTTCAATGATCAGTATAACCAGTTGTTTTGCTCCCCAAATGTGCTTGTATGTGCGTCTGAGGGACAGAGAAGGAACGGGCTTTACCACAGATCACTGAGCCTTGGGCTGTGTGTAGGTTTCTGTGGAGAGCTCTCTTCCATCGCTACACGTTATTACATCGGAGGCAAGAGGTGGCCCGTGCTCTCTTATCCCCAGTGCCTCACAGGGCAGGTGGCTTCTGTGTGTGGTCGTCAAGTCAGTGTCCAAGTCCTCTCCGGACAAAAGGCTCGCTGGATTAAGTTGAGTCAGGTCTTCTAAAACACAAGGGTCTTCCAGAAGAATACAAAAGGCTTATTTATGCATTGTTGCTGCCCTTGCATACAGTGGGGGTATAGTAATGTTTACTGGGTTAGGAAATACAGAAGTAAACTCCTAATATATTCAGTTGTTGAGACCACTGTACCAGACGGTATAGTGGTGTATGCTCGTCTTTGCCTCCTAGAACTCTGAGACACTATCATGTTAAATGTGAGCCAACACGCCCAATGGTGTTGGTCCATGGACATCTACTCAGGAAAGAGAGGTTTTTAATAACACATGACGGCAGTTGTGGTGGTTTGAATGGGAAATGTCCCCATAGTCTCAGGCATCAGAACAATTGGCCCCAGTTGGTGGTGCTGTTGGGGAGGCTTAGGTGGTGTACCTGGCTTCAGGAAGTGCGTCACTGTGGGAGGGGAGGGATTCAGGAAGTGCGTCACTGTGGGCGGGGTTTCAGCCGTTACCGCTGTATCTCGCTTCTAGTGTTTTATAATAGCAATGGAAAAGGAACGAGTACAGCAACGGACCACTTGAGGGCCTGGGTGCAATCACTATCACTGCATAAATAGATGAGCAAATAACATACAACACATGTATAATTTGGGGTAAGCGATATACTCGTGTGATCTCAGAGTCAGTAGGTAGAGACAGAAAGACCAAAATCTCAAGGTCTTTACATCTACAGGGAATTCAGGGCTAGCTTGGGCTACTTAGGACCCTGTCTCGACAAAATGAAAAGCAAACATACTACCAAAAATGTGGTTAGTATAAAATTAAATAAGCATAATAAATTATGTATACTTTGATCAAGGTTTTGAAGCTCAAATATATGTATTTATGGGGACTATAAATCCTCGGAGTGACTCCATGGGGCCTCAGACTGTTTAAGGTCAAGTTATATGACCCCACCCTTACAAGAAATAGGTGGCATCTGCGTATCTCCTAGAGTGCTTTGGGACGGCCACAGAGGATGAACTTCTGAGACTCAGTTTACCTCTGGGCACACCCACATCATAGTAATAGTAAGGTTGTTGTGAGATTCCAGAGTAAAAGAAAAACAATTACAAATAGCATTACTGAGGCAGTGAGCTGACTCAGCAGGCAAAGGTGACTGCCACAGCACTTGAGCTCATCCCTGGGACCGCGTGATGCAACAAGACACCAACAAGCCGTCCTGTGACTTCTACGTGCTGTGGCACATGTGTGTCACACACACGCACACTCATACACACACACAAAGTTTAAAAATCTAAATAACATTTACTGGCCACTTAGGGTCAGACTATACACACACACACACACACACACTATATATATATATATATATATATATATATATATATATATATATATATAAAAGCAAACATATATTTGATACAGGCCACATGACTATTCTCACTTTATAGCTATAGGAGGATGGGACTTCATCAGTATCACGCAAGGTGAAGTGGTCCAGGCAGGGCTCAGGCTCACAGCCTGTGTTCATGTTTTCTAGTACAGAGCTGTTCAAGGGAGATGTGTCAGTAACGGACCCAGAAGGTTTGGTAGCGACCGTTAGGACCCTGGCGGCTGGGGCGGGGCCAGGGGTCTGCGTTCTCTGGGTCCCATCTCAAGGAACAGGACAACAGGAGGCACACACTTAAGTCTCACATTTTACAATCCCAATTGATGCCCACTCGGCCCAGAACAAATGTTATATTGGTTTTCTTAGTATCTGTCTGATTTTCCAGAAAATGGTAAGAGTAAAAAAATCAATGCCGAGGCCGGGTGTGGTGGCGCACGCCTTTAATCCCAGCACTCGAGAGGTAGAGGCAGGTGGATCGCTGTGAGTTCCAGGCCAGCCTGATCTACAAAGCTAGGCCAGGTCAGCTAGGACTACAAGAGAAACCGTGTTTCAAAAAAATAAAAACAAACAAAAATCAATGCTGAATGACCATGCAAGTCTGAATTCTGCACAGCAGGCATGTTTTGGCAACTCTTCCATTGTTTTATTTAGGCAAAATGAGAAGAAAAAAAAAAGCTGACAGTGAGCTTCCATGTCAGGCCTAGGAAAGCCTTCCTAAATTCCCGTGCACCCGTTGTTGTTAGAAAATAAGCACAGCCCACAGGAATTAAGTGTAAGCCATGCGACAAATAAAGAGCTTTATGCGGGATAGGGGAGAAATCTCTCCCAGCAGCTCTTGGGAAAGGGAGGGATGTGCTGTGTGATACATTATAGGCCAAAGCGTTTGGAAGGAGCAGGTGCCAGAGAGAGGACACTGGGTCAGCCCACGGCCTGTGGTGCCCGGCTGTCTTCTGTGGCTGCGGTCAGGCCATGGCCTGTGGTGCCCAGCTGTCTTCTGTTGCTGAGGCGCCTGTTTGCAACTGTTACTCGATTTTGTTTGGTTTTGAGTTTTGTTTTTTTAGTTTTGGTTTTTGGTTTTGTTTTGGTTTTTGTTTTTTTGGGTTTTTTTTTACTTGGGATGGACTTGCTTTCCATAATGATGCCTTCACCGTTCGCTGAGAATCATAACTTAAAGACTTTGCATATAACTGTTTATCTAGAGACTTCCTCAACTTCTTAACTTTGGAAGGAGAAAGCTATAGCTGGGTAAGAATCTTCCAGCTGAGCGAGGTGGCATAGCTGTCATCCCAGCCGTCATCCCAGCCCTCATCCCAGTCATCATCCCAGCTGTCATCCCAGTCATCATCCCAGCCCTCATCCCAGCTGTCATCCCAGCCGTCATCCCAGCCGTCATCCCAGCTGTCATCCCAGCTGTCATCCCAGCCGTCATCCCAGCCCTCATCCCAGCTGTCATCCCAGTCGTCATCCCAGCCCTCATCCCAGCCCTCATCCCAGCTGTCATCCCAGCCCTCATCCCAGCCCTCATCCCAGCCATCATCCCAGCCCTCATCCCAGCCCTCATCCCAGCCCTCATCCCAGCCATCATCCCAGCCATCATCCCAGCCTTCATCCCAGCCCTCATCCCAGCCGTCATCCCAGCCCTCATCCCAGCCCTCATCCCAGCCCTCATCCCAGCCCTCATCCCAGCCCTCATCCCAGCCCTCATCCCAGCCGTCATCCCAGCCGTCATCCCAGCCGTCATCCCAGCCCTCATCCCAGCCATCATCCCAGCCATCATCCCCGCCATCATCCCAGCCCTCATCCCAGCCGTCATCCCAGCCGTCATCCCAGCCGTCATCCCAGCCCTCATCCCAGCCATCATCCCAGCCATCATCCCCGCCATCATCCCAGCCCTCATCCCAGCCGTCATCCCAGCCGTCATCCCAGCCGTCATCCCAGCCGTCATCCCAGCCATCATCCCAGCCATCATCCCAGCCATCATCCCAGCCCTCATCCCAGCCCTCATCCCAGCCGTCATCCCAGCCGTCATCCCAGCCGTCATCCCAGCCCTCATCCCAGCCATCATCCCAGCCATCATCCCCGCCATCATCCCAGCCCTCATCCCAGCCGTCATCCCAGCCGTCATCCCAGCCGTCATCCCAGCCGTCATCCCAGCCATCATCCCAGCCATCATCCCAGCCATCATCCCAGCCCTCATCCCAGCCGTCATCCCAGCCGTCATCCCAGCCGTCATCCCAGCCGTCATCCCAGCCCTCATCCCAGCCCTCATCCCAGCCCTCATCCCAGCCGTCATCCCAGCTGTCATCCCAGTCGTCATCCCAGCCCTCATCCCAGCCCTTATCCCAGCCCTCATCCCAGCCCTCATCCCAGCCCTCATCCCAGCCCTCATCCTAGCCCTCATCCCAGCCCTCATCCCAGCCGTCATCCCAGCTGTCATCCCAGCTGTCATCCCAGCCATCATCCCAGCCCTCATCCCAGCCATCATCCCAGCCCTCATCCCAGCCCTCATCCCAGCCGTCATCCCAGCCCTCATCCCAGCCCTCATCCCAGCCGTCATCCCAGCCGTCATCCCAGCCCTCATCCCAGCCTTCATCCCAGCCCTCATCCCAGCCATCATCCCAGCCATCATCCCAGCCGTCATCCCAGCCCTCATCCCAGCCATCATCCCAGCCATCATCCCAGCCCTCATCCCAGCCCTCATCCCAGCCCTCATCCCAGCCGTCATCCCAGCCATCATCCCAGCCATCATCCCCGCCATCATCCCAGCCCTCATCCCAGCCCTCATCCCAGCCCTCATCCCAGCCGTCATCCCAGCCCTCATCCCAGCCATCATCCCAGCCATCATCCCAGCCATCATCCCCGCCATCATCCCAGCCCTCATCCCAGCCCTCATCCCAGCCGTCATCCCAGCCGTCATCCCAGCCGTCATCCCAGCCGTCATCCCAGCCATCATCCCAGCCCTCATCCCAGCCATCATCCCAGCCATCATCCCAGCCCTCATCCCAGCCCTCATCCCAGCTGTCATCCCAGCTGTCATCCCAGCCGTCATCCCAGCCGTCATCCCAGCCCTCATCCCAGCCGTCATCCCAGCCCTCATCCCAGCCGTCATCCCAGCTGTCATCCCAGTCGTCATCCCAGCCCTCATCCCAGCCCTTATCCCAGCCCTCATCCCAGCCATCATCCCAGCCCTCATCCCAGCCCTCATCCTAGCCCTCATCCCAGCCCTCATCCCAGCCGTCATCCCAGCCGTCATCCCAGCTGTCATCCCAGCTGTCATCCCAGCCGTCATCCCAGCCCTCATCCCAGCTGTCATCCCAGCCCTCATCCCAGCCGTCATCCCAGCTGTCATCCCAGCCCTCATCCCAGCCATCATCCCAGCCCTCATCCCAGCCGTCATCCCAGCTGTCATCCCAGTCGTCATCCCAGCCCTCATCCCAGCCCTCATCCCAGCTGTCATCCCAGCCTTCATCCCAGCCCTCATCCCAGCCGTCATCCCAGCCGTCATCCCAGCCCTCATCCCAGCCCTCATCCCAGCCGTCATCCCAGCCCTCATTTCAGCCCTCATCCCAGCCCTCATCCCAGCCCTCATCCCAGCCCTCATTCCAGCCATCATCCCAGCCGTCATCCCAGCCGTCATCCCAGCCCTCATCCCAGCCCTCATCCCAGCCCTCATCCCAGCCGTCATCCCAGCCCTCATCCCAGCCCTCATCCCAGCCCTCATCCCAGCCCTCATCCCAGCCGTCATCCCAGCCCTCATCCCAGCCCTCATCCCAGCCCTCATCCCAGCCATCATCCCAGCCCTCATCCCAGCCATCATCCTAGCCCTCATCCCAGCCATCATCCCAGCCCTCATCCCAGCCCTCATCCCAGCCCTCATCCCAGCCATCATCCCAGCCCTCATCCCAGCCGTCATCCCAGCTACGGAGGAGCCTGAGGCAGGAGGATCCCAAATTCCAGGCTTGCTTGGACTCTGGAATGAGTTCAAGGTCAAATGATCTTGAGTCCCTGTCAAAATAAAAAGAGTCTAGAAGTAGCCCAGGGGCACAGCGCTTGGCTGGTGGCCGTGAAGCTCAGTCCCCAGCACCACAGAGGCATCTTGGGACTTGAGCCCATAATGGGCCCACATAATAAACAGAAATCTGTGGACAATGTGGCTGATTCTGACGAGGACGGCTGCAAGCCTCTCAGCAGACAGATATGGCTAATGTCATTCACACCCTCAGAATTCCTCTCCAACAATCCAAACGACCAGTGACAGTGAGCTTGAACTAGAAGAGGGGAAAGTGGAAAGAAAATCCCTGGGGACATCTCGGCAGTAGAATGTGAGGTCTCAGGGGACATCTCGGCAGTAGAACGTGAGGTCTCAGGGTCAGGCCCAACATCCAAGAATTTGAAATGGAGAAAAAATTCACTGCTGATTTACCTAAAACCCATACATTATGTCCTATAGTATACAGTGTAATACATACACTTTGTTTTCCACGCATACAAATAAATAATTTTTGAGGTTAGAGAGATTTTGTCTGTACTAAATTGTGGTGTCTTTTTCTGCTTTGGGTCAGTTATCATGCTTTGGTTGATGTATATGAAGAAAATCTTAATAACCGCCTTAGGGAGAAATATGCGATTTTCTTCAGTCTGGGCATGTTATATAGCCCAGGCTGAACCTACGCTTGCTTTGTTAGAGCAGGCTGGCCTCAGATTTGCAGCAGTCCTCCTCCCCCTGCCTCCCGAGTACTGGGATTAAAGGCGTGCACCACCACGCTTGCCCAGGAGGAGGATTTGAGTGGCAGATAGCAGCTTCTCTGGCACGAACGCAGCCTCACACCATAGGCCAGCCTGTGCTGGATCTCCGGTCTCCCCACACAACACAGCTGCTTCTGTGCCCCAGTGCTGGGATGACAGGTGCACTCCACCATGGCCAGAGTTTTAAACAACATTTCCACTGTGCTTGCTAGTGCTGCTGGCTGTAGATCAGCAACATCCCTGGGTATAAGGAAACTTGTCACACTCATAGAGAGAATACGCGTCTTCAAACACTCTAATTTCACTTGAAAGTGAACATTTTATTGTTAGCAACAAATAAATAATCCTCTTCCTCGGGGGCGCAGGGTGGGGGTGGGGGGCAGGATCCGTTGCCTTGCTTGTGTGAAGTTACCTAATGACAGGGAGCCAGCCCGTGTCACTCACTGATACACAGTCCTGCATGGTGGGACCCGTCTCTCCTCACGTGCGGCAGCAGTGTTCCGTGGATGCACACTTCATGACTGGTCCCACACAGTACCAAGGACATGCGGGCACGAGTCCAGGTTCCGTGCATTTTTACTGCTTTATCAAATGGGTTCTCAGGTGCACAACAGGCTCCTTCTGTTAGCTTTAAATAACTTTTGCTTCATTAAAAAAAATTACAACCAGGTGTGGTGGCGCACGCCTTTAATCCCAGCACTCGGGAGGCAGAGGCAGGTGGATCACTGAGTTCAAGGCCAGCCTGGTCTACAAATCGAGTCCAGGACAGTCAAGGCTACACAGAGAAACTCTGTCTCAAAAAACCAAATACATAAATAAAAACAAACTACAATTTTAACTTGTTTTGTGCAGGCACAAAGAGAAGCAGATGTGGGTCACGGGCAGTATGACAATGTGCTATGGTTAAACACACTTTATAGTTTATTTTTAATTTTACTTACTTACGTAATGTATGTGTAAGGGCGTTTTGTCTGCATGTGTATCTCTACAGCAGAGGAGGGCTCTGAATCTCATGGGACGACAGTTACAGATGGCTGTGAGCCACCATGTGCTTGCTGGGAATTGAACTCAGGACCTTTGGAAGGGCAGCCAGTGCTCTTTACCACTGAGCCACCTATCTAGTCCTACACCGTATAGATTAAAATACGTCCTGTTTCTCCTTACTAGGTTTTTTTTTCATACATAGAATTTTTAAAATGCTTGTCCTGCATCAGTATGAATTGCTGTCTGATTCTCATTTTCTCTCTTAGTGTGTCAAGCTACGTTGTCACATTTATAACTGGACCAAAGAGTCTGTTAATTGCAAAATATATGATTACATTTCCAAGTGATCGTCCAATACTAGTTTTTTAAAAATGAATAACTCAATTGGCAAAAAAAAAAAAAAAAGAAATTACTTATTTTCTAAAAGTAAAACTACCATGCATTCATCCCTGAGATTAAACATAGGTCAGAGTGAGCATTCAGTTGTCTAACTGCCAGTGAATTTGATCTGCTGATATTTCATGTTTATTACTGAAGTAGGTTGTAATTTTTATTTTTGGACCACCACTACCAAATCTTGACAATTGGTTTTTCCTATATCTTGTGCAAAACTGGAATTCAAAGACCACATTTTTTTGTTTGTTTGTTTGCTTGTTTCTTATTTTTGTTTTGTTTTTTAAGATTTTTTATTCATTTATTTATTATGTATTATTTATTTATTGTGTATACAGTGCTCTGCCTGTATGCATGCCTTCAGGCCAGAACAGGAGGTTAGATCATATTACAGATGGTTGTGAGCCACCATGTGGTTGCTGGGAACTGAACTCAGGACCTTTGGAAGAGCAGCGGAGCGGTCAGTGCTCTTAACCTCTGAGCCATCTCTCCAGCCCTTGTTTTTGTTTATTTAAGACTGGGTTTCTCTGTGTAGTACTGGCTGTCCTGCACTCAGCTGTCCTTGAACTCACAGAGATCCATCTGCATCTGCCTCCCCACTGCTGGAATTACAGGTGTCCACCACAAAGCCTGGAAAACAAAACAAAAAAAAATTAATACTAGTTTTTATTTATTTGTTTTGAGACATGATCTCAGTATGTGTCCCTGGCTGGCCTGGAAACTCACAATATAGAGCAGGCTGGTCACAGATATTTGCCTGCCTCTGCCTTCCTGGCTGTGAGATTAAAGGTGTGCGCCATTGTGTGTAGCTAGGTTTATTTTATTTTTAAGTGTGTGTATGTGAATCCAGGTTTCTAGAGTCTGAAGAAGGCTGTTGCTCTCCTAGGGCTGGAGTTACAGGTGACTCTGAGCTGCCAGGTGCTGGTGCTGGGAATTGGACTCAGCTGTACTGCGAGAGCAACACATGATCTTAGGTGCTGAGCCATCTCTCCAGCCCCAAAGACCAATTAAATGCACAGTGAAACTTACCAAAACTCTAGCTTGGTGCATTATTTGTGGGTAAGTTTTAATTATTGTTTAACTTTCTTACATCCTAAAGATGCATTATGTATGTATCTGTTTGGGCCCACTTGCTAAATTATTTTTCCTATGATTGCCCTCGTTGTCAACATTTTCAGATTTATTACCATACGCCTTTAACTTCAAGTGTTCTCAATGTTTTAATGTGAGCACCGGACTTTGACCTGTTGCTTAGTATTGTTTATGTATGGCACTTCTTTTCCTGAGGTCAAACTTGCCTGCTCATTTTATGCCTTTAAATTCTAGTGTTGGGGTGTGACTATTTTCTCTGTCATCTGGTTGTTTTCTGTCTCTGCTGTTACTTTCTTATTTCCTTTCTTCCCTTTAACTCAGTAGGAAGCCTGTGATTAAGCTTCTTTCCCAGTGTAAAAAAGAGGGCAAGTGCAACATTTTGGCTTAAGTGCTGTCCTAGCTGAGCACAGTTATCTTATTTCATTAAGCTCCGAGTTCCACTATTTCTATTGAATTCTCACTGTCCTGAGTTAGAGCCCGGGTTCTGAGAGCCTGAGCTGGGGCCCATGCATCCCCAACACACCAATTAAACAAACAACAGTGAAATGCAGAGAAAGACTCTTTGTTCAAATAGTGAGGACCAGTGGCCCGTACCCCTCAACTCCGTCTTCCCAAGGTGCTGGCAGGAGGTTTAGGTTGAAATGAGGGCAGTAACCAAGCGGCCTGGTAACGGTGTGGTCTTGCCCATCACTGGCCCGTCATTGTCTAGGCTCCGTTTCCCTGCGAGGTTCTGACATGTTATCAGGACCCTAAAAGCTCTTCCCGAGACCCTTCCTCCTCTGGCTGCTCCTCTTGAAATTCCTGAAGGTAGCCTGGCGTGGTGGCGCACGCCTTTAATCCCAGCGCTCGGGAGGCAGAGGCAGGTGGATCACTGAGTTCGAGGCCAACCTGGTCTACAAAATGAGTCCAGGACACTCAGGGTTAATCTGCTAATGTTTCCTTTGTTGTTTCTATTCAAAAGGAAGGTTGGTGCACTGCTTTTTATGCAATACTTAAGGCCTTGAATAACTCGGAGTGCCCGCACAGCTTTAAGCAATAGGAATAATTAATCATTTGTGCCGTGATGGTTAGCTTTGCCCTATTAATAACACATGCTTGTTGGTGGACCTTGGTTAATCTCGAATTCCTTTTATGACTTGATCGCAGAAACAGAGGGCTGGCTGCTGTTGTGTCAGGCCTGTTCTACTTACTAATCACACAGCAACAGGGGAGGGACGTGATCCCAAACAGAAGCAAGGACTGAGGGGCACGAGGAGAGTGGGGTGAGCTGTCCTCTGAGGTGAGGAGTGGGCTCCGAGGTTCTGTTTGCACAGATATGAAGAAAGCTGACCCCAGGATGACGGAACAGGCGTTGCCTAAGGCAAGGGCACCCAGGATAGAGGTTTGCATGTGGGTGAAGGATCCTGTTCTGATTGTCAACTACAGGAGAACAAGTGACAATCTGTCAGATCAGCATGGCGTCAAGATAGTTTAAAGAGCTCTGACTTTCCAAGGGAGATTATCTAGGTCATTTTTTTTGAGGGGTGGAGGGTATTTTTGCTTATTCCTTTTTGAGATGGCTAGTGTCCCTAGGTAGCCTTGGCTGTCCTGAAACTCACTATGTAGCCCAGGCTGGCCTCGAACTCACAGCGATCCTCCTGCCTCTGCCTCCGGAGTGCTGGGATTAAAGGTGTGCGCCACCAAGCCTGGTGCAGTTTTGCATACATTTAATGTCATCAAGGTTAGAGCTGGCTGATGAAAGGAATTCTACGATGCCGAGCTGTAAGATGCTATGGGTTCCGGTTGCTGAAGTGCAGGCATCCCGTGAGCAGACAGCATGGGGATCTAGCGGTTTCTACCCAGGCAGCAAGTCCTAAGGGGCAACAGCTTTTACAAGATTCTTCCCAAGCTTTCCCTACACGCTGTTTGGTGCTGCACGTCAGTTCCTCACATCGTCATGATCTCTCCCGTGCCTGCACACTCCTTTAGGATGACGTTAATTTTCTGTCTTGTTCCTTTTGCTCCTTCCAGCTCTTGAGTTTTGTGTGCGCCAATTCCTTGAACAAATCATTCTTTTTTTTTTTTGAGACAGAGTTTCTCTGTGTAGCCTGGGCTGTCCTGGACTCGCTTTGTAGACCAGGCTGGCCTCGAACTCACAGCGATCCGCCTGCCTCTGCCTCCCTAGTGCTGGGATTAAAGGCGTGCACCACCACGCCTGGCTAAATCACTCATTCTTCTAATTTCTTTTTTCTTTCTTTCTTTTTTAGATTTTATTTGCGTATGGGTGCCCCATCTGCATGCACACCTGTATGCTAGAAGAGGGCATCAGACTCCAGTACAGATGGTTGTCAGCCAGCATGTCGTTGCTGGGGATTGAACTCAGGACCTCTGGAACAGCAGACAGTGCTCTTATCTGCTGATCCACCTCTCCAGCCCTGTAGGTCTCATTTTCATGGCTATATTCCTTTGAACCTACCTGTGGAGAGCCACAGATAGCAGCGCCCCCTGCTGCTTCCCCGGCGCAATATGCCCCCTTTTGCACATGCGCAGTGAGTAAACCGTTGTGCATGTGCAGTGCGCCCCTTTTTGTGCATGCACAGTGAGTAATCCTTATGCGCAGTGAGCAAGCCCCTTATGCGCATGCCTGAAGGCATGGCGTGAGGTGGCCTGATTCAAACAAGTCATGGCGTCAGGTGGTGTGATCTGACAAGGCATGGCGTGAGGTGGTGTGATCTGAATGCACCAACCAGGAGTGGCGACGTGGCAGTTTCTGATAGGACAGGCACACTATAAAAGGTTCTGTGGGAGCTTTTCCCAGGGTCACTCCAGGATTCTGAATAAAAACTGCTGCAAGAAGAGTTCCCGGTGTTGGTGTCTTTCCTGCTGGACGGGAGCGGCATGGGCACCTACCTTATTAGTAATTTTGGTACAATTCAAAATGGTAGGACGGGAGCTCTTGAGTTCATGCACAGCCTAGGCTTGCTGTGTGAATTGGATGTGGTCTGGGCCCACCCTGCTTTGTACTACTGCTTAGTTTTCCTGTCAAGATGTCTGAGGAAGTGAGGCAGTGGTGGTGCACGCCTTTAATCCCAGCACTGGGGAAGCAGAGGCAGGTGGATCTTTGTGAGTTTGAGGCCAGCCTGGTCTACAAAGTGAGTCCAGGACAGTCAAGGCTACACAGAGAAACCCTGTCTGGGGTGGGCGGGGGGGAGGGGGGGAGGAAGGACTTCTCATACACAATTACTTGGCTTATTTTTTTAAAAGTATCTAGTCAGAAGGTTGATGTTAGTGAAAGGAAGATGCCAGAATATTCTTAGTACACACAGAATGGCATGCCAGACTCCAAGAGATAGAGACATGAGTTAATTATGTCCAATTTATCCCTATATCCTCTGAAAGGATCCACTCTTATTTAGAGGCTCTTAGAAAGCATGATTGTAAGGACGAGTGATGGCTGAGCAGCTGGGAGCCCTGGCTGCTGTTGCAGAGGACCTGGTCTCAGCTTCCAGAACCTACATGGTGGCTCACGACCATCTGTAACTCCAGTTCATCTGATGACCTTTTCTGCTCTCTGGGGGCACCAGGCACACAGACATGTATGAAGGCAAACACATAAAATTCAGCCGGGCGTGGTGGCACACACCTTTAATCCCAGCACTTGGGAGGCAGAGGCAGGTGGATCACTGTGAGCTCAAGGCCAGCCTGGTCTACAAAGTGAGTCCAGGACAGCCAACGCTACACAGAGACACCCTGTCTTAAAAAACCAAAATAAACAAACAAATAAAAATCATTATAAAAAAAATAATCTTCAAGACCCTAATGGCTATTGTCAGGAATGGTAGTAAAAGATGTTCACTGTGAAATGGCTTAGATTCAACTGAGTGGTGGGGGAGGCAGAGCAATGGGAGACAATGACGGAACCCCACAAACAAGAATATTCTATTGATGGGTTTTAAGATTTAATAATAAATGACTGTCACAAAGTGTTATAACAACAACAAAAAGAAAACCAAACATTCAATGTTTCTATGCTTAACCAGTAAGTTGTTATAACTTTTGTAACTTGGGCTAATTCTGAAGGAAAGGATTGTCAGAAATGCTCTATTTTTCTTGTGGGCTCTTCAGAACCTCAGACTGCACAACAGCAGACAGCGGCGAGGTCCAGAAGCTGGATGGGCAGCCCAGCGGCACATGCAATGTCAACAGCAAGCTCAAGGAAGCTGGAGAGCACTGTGGAGTGAAGGATGTGTGCACTGGCACCCAGCCTGCGTGTGCATACACACCTATTGATGCATAGTGTTACTGAGTGACAGATGTGTGTACTGACACACAGCATGTGTGCATACACACCTATCGATGCATAGTGTTACCGAGTTACGGATATGTGTACTGACACACAGCATGTATGTGCATAGAAACACTGATGCACAGTGCAAGCACACTGCTCGAACTACAACAAAGGTTAACTTGGTAAGATCAGAAAAGGGCTGGAGACGCGGTTCGGAGGCAAGAGTGAGAGCGCTTGCTGCTCCTGCAGAGATCCCACACTTTGGTGCACAAACATCGGCAACTCGTTCCTCTTCTGACCTGAGGGCAGAGAGCATGCACACACTGCACACATACAGTGCAAGCAAAACATATGACATGAACAAGCCTAGTAACAAGAACTTCCAGGCACAGGAAATGTGAAAGAATCAAGTCACGAGACAGACCTCACTATGAATACATGTAAATTAAGAATGTGGGGAAAGTAGGTTAAAACTATTTCAACATGGTTCAGGGTGAGAAACTCTCACAGTATCCTTGGAATTCCCAGGACAGTAAAGATGTCTTTGTCGAAGCAAAAGTAAAAAGAAGCTAATATCCGACATGCTGGAAGAAGACAGCTTTCCACAGATGGCTGGCGGTCTACTTTTCCTATCTGCTCTATATGTTTCTTAAAATACTCTCAAAAACTTCTGCTCAAAGTACAAATGTTATGGTGCCACCTTTGAAGAGGCAGGACACACATCTGAACTGAGAAGGCCCACACCGCTGCCTTTAAGGTTGTTCTGACCTCTGGAGGGCTACAGTGACAGTACAGGTCAGACCTGGGGGAGGTGTGGCCTGGTGGCAAAGTGCTTACCTAGCAAGCACAAGATTGACCTGGTCTGGGTTCCATTTCCACTCTGCACAAAAAAAGAACAAAAGCCACATACACAAAACAACAGAGAGCTTTATTGTATATCTTTTTACTTATATCATGAACATTAGTGCAGTATGTAGCCAGGTAAGACATGATGGCATCTCGATGTTTCAAAATGATTCAACTCCAATTTACAGATTTTCACTTATCAAGAGTGAAACGGAAAACAAAACTAGCTGCAAGGTAACATGGTCATAGCCGACGGCGCTCTGCAGCCGCTGGTGGGCTTCCATGCCTATCTGATGCAGCACCCTCCGGGCCACCCACACAGTCTCTTCTCAGTCACGTGCCGCCTGCTGATGCTACGAGTCTACGAGGGGATGGCTGTGGGTGACACTCCTGGTCTTGAGCTGTGACTGTGCGATGTCAGCAAGTGCACTTTGGATCTTTTCCAGAAGCATGTCTCCCCGGTAGACAACGTCCTCCAGGCACGTGGCAGCTTCATGGTTCTCCTCTTCCAGCTTATATAAGCTGGCGGCCTGTACAGGACACGGAGGTTAACATGTCAGAGGCGACGCAGACAAAAATAAAGCACAGTGTTGGGTTTTGTCTTAAGTAGCAGATAATCTAAACAGCAACTTAATTTTTTCTCTGTATGAGTTATTAGAAGACTAATCAGTATACACACGTGCATGCGCGTGCACGTATCTGTGTGTGTGCGCGTGTGCGCGCGCATGCCTGCTTGCACACTGCTTGGCTCCATGCTCAGAATGCCACTGTTCACCCATTCTTTGCTAGTTAGATAAAGGGGTGTGAGGTAGGCTGCTTCTGCCGAGGATGAAATTGCTCAATGCTGACACCACCTTGAACACACCTAATCTTGTCTTTTAAGTCAAAACTGGATAACCACCAGCACCATCTTGAGGCGGTGCAAGTTCAGTCAGCAAACCTCCCAGGTAAGGCTGGGTTCAGCTCAGAGGTACAGTTTGCCCAGGGGCGAAACCCCGGATTTCACATGAAAAGAACCAAACTGTATAGCTGGGTGTGGTGGCGCACGACTTTAATCCCAGCACTCAGGGAGGCAGGGGCAGGAGAATCTCTGT
The DNA here is from genome assembly GCF_964271855.1 of Acomys minous. Classification (NCBI taxonomy): domain Eukaryota; kingdom Metazoa; phylum Chordata; class Mammalia; order Rodentia; family Muridae; genus Acomys; species Acomys minous. The sequence goes on from NC_140500.1 coordinate 3,389,359, forward strand.
GTGTTCAAGGCCAGACTGGTCTTCAAAGCGAGTCCAGGGTAGCCAAGGCTACACAGAGATGTCCTGTTTCAAAAAACTAAAACAACAACATAAAAACTCCACCATAATACTGAATTGAATGTTATAGCCTCCTTTAAATCAACGGTCTCTACTACTGGAAATATTATCAAAAGAAAAGTCTTTACCTGTAAAGCAGCTGTGGACTCTTCGCTGGGTAAAGAATCTATCAAAACATCAATATCTTTTGCTGTTCGTGCAATCAGTGCTGCAAAAAGCTGGGCATACTCTGAAGGAAACATTAAGTTAAGTTATCAGAGTCTTACATTAACATAAGCAAATTATAACATCAGTAAAGCTAGGAAAGCTCAGCTCACTTCCTGTACCACAATCCTAACGGTGAAGGCAGCTTTAGCACATCAGCAATACTAGTTATATATGTAATATCGATTCAAATTCAGAATTAGTGCAACGTCACTTTATTTACTAGGACAACATTTTGCTAACTTCAGCAAAAGAATCATAAATGATATACTCCCCCCTACACACTTTTTTTTGGTTTTTAGAGTCAGGGTTTCTCTGTGCAGCCTTGGCTGTTCTGGAACTCACTATGTGGACCAACCTGGCCTTAAAAACTCACAGAGATTCATCTGTCTCTGCCTCCCAAGTGCTGGGATTAGAGGCATGAGCCGCCCTCCCCCCACCACTGCCGCTTTTCTTTAAAAAAATGGTTTTTTATTTATTATTTATACAGTGCTCTGCCTGCATGTAGGCCAGAAGAGGGCATTAGATCACATTATAGATGGTTGTGAGCCACCATGCAGTTGCTGGGAATTGAACTCACGACCTCTGGAAGAGCAGTCAGTGCTCTTAACCTTTGAGCCATCTCTCTAGGCCCTGTTTTTCTTATTAAGGTCATACAAGTAAATTCCAGCTCAATTCATACAAGCTTTCCTCTAAGAGAGTAACAATCTCTATTGGACACAAGAGAATCATGAGGCATAGGAACTGAGCTGACAAAGTCTTTCCTGGGCCACTGAGATAGCTCTGCAGATAAAGGGCACTTGCTACCAAGTCTAAGGACCTGAGTTTGATTCCCCAGAACCCATATGATGGAAGGAGAGAACAGCTCCAGAACCTTCAACCTCTTGAGTGCGTGCCATGTGGCAGGCACACCCACATATATACCACAGTTATTTAACCTCTTGAGTGCGCGCCTAGTGGCAGGCACACCCACATATACACCACAGTTATTTACAAAGAAGCTATAAACTGTAGAAGAAACGTCAGTCAAGCCAAGCAGGCCTCACCTTCCGTCGGATTGGCTGGCTGGTCTTTACTAACTGCTGTCTGAATGTTACTGAAAGAGGCGGGAGGGCCGCACTGCTGCAACACTCCAATGGCGTTGCAAAACTGGTCTGCAAGCTGAAGCAAAGGGAAAACACGGCAGCGTTACAAAGAGTTGTCAGTGCTAAGGATTTTGTGAGAAATGGCAACAACTTCTTGATAATGATGATCTCTAAGCAAACTCCTCAGGCAAAGGAATGTTTTTAGATAAAGTGAGCCAGTCCTACTGACAATGACCGACTCTGTGCAGCTAAACACGCACTCTTCCAGGTGTCTATTTAGATCTAGTTTGGATTCAATGGTGTAATCATACAAAGGAACTAAGTTTGGTATCAGTTAGATAAAATTAAACTTGGTATCAATCCAGCCTAAAGAACTGATACAAGGGCCGGGTGTGGTGGCGCACGCGCACGCGCCTTTAATCCCAGCACTGGGGAGGCAGACACAGGCGGATCGCTGTGAGTTAGGTTCAGCCTGGTCTACAAAGCGAGTCCAGGACAGCCAAGGCTACACAGAGAAACCCTGTCTTGAAAAACCAAGATACATGAAAGCCAGGTGGTGGTGGCATTTGCCTTTAATCCCAGTACTCAGGAGGCAGAGGCAGGTGGATCTCTGAGTTAGAGGCCAGCCTGGTCTACAGAGAGATTTCCAGGACAGCCAGGGATACAGAGAAACCCTGTCTTGAGGAAAAGAAAAAAAAGAGGAAAGGAAGAAAAGGAGGAAGGGAGAAGAAAGAAGATGAGGAGGAAAGGAAGCAAGAATGAATAAACAAGAAGAATGGGGCTGGAGCGATGGCTCAGAGGCTAAGAGCACTGTCTGCTCTTCCAGAGGTCCTGAGTTCAATTCCCAGCAACCACATGGTGGCTCACAACCATCTACATTGAGATCTGGTGCAGGTACACATGCAGGCATAAAATATACGAATAAATCTTAAAAGAAAGATGATGATGATGATGATGATTTGACAGAGAAAGCTGAAGACTGAGCTGTAAAGGATTTTTTTTTCCCTCTTTGTGGCTGTGGAGACTGAGCTCCCCAGAGAAGCTGCTCACAAATAATGCCAGATCCCCATCCCACCAGATGCATAGATTGCAATAGGCAAACAGACGCTAAGAGGGAAGAGCGCTGGCTGCTTTTGCAGAGGATCTGGGCTTAATTCCTAGGACCCACATGGCAGCTCATACCCTTAACTTGATATTCTCTTCTGGCCTCTATGGGTACCAGGCGCCCACATGGTGCACAGGGTTAGGGTTAGGCGCGTGCGCGCACATACACACACACACACACACACACACACACACACACACACACACACACACAGTGTTCAGTTGGTCAGGTGTTTCATAACATACATGAAGCCCTGGGTCTCACCCACAGCACTGCTTAAACAGCACATGGTAGTTAGTACACACCTATAATCCCAGCGCTTGGAAGCAGGAGGATGAGAATTTCAAGGATATCCTCAGAGCTGTGTTTTGAGGACAACACAAAACCCAATCTCAATAAAACAAAAAATAAACAGAATAATCTTTCTTTTTTTGTTAAGTATTGAGATATATATGCCAAAACTTACTCCAAGCAAAGTAAGTACTTTTGTTTCTTGAGACAGGGTTTTTGTGTGTAGCCCTGGCTGTCCTGGAATTTGTTCTGTAGACCAGGCTGGCCATAACCATTATCTATGAACATGACAGAGCTTCGGTATGCATATACTCAGCCCTCACCAGCTGAACACCATTCTCTCCAGCTCCCTAGCCATGTGTGGCTTACATCATCTGTCTCTTGAGTTTATGACATCATTTTAGGCTCCTGGAGGAGTAGCTCTTTGTAAACACGTTGCCTATAGACACAGTAGGAGCCATGCTAGCTAAATCATCAGCACTCCTAAGATGAGTCAGGACCATACTGTATCCTCACCATCCTACCTACAGGGCCTTCATTAATATGCACACTGTTCTGAGATAAGGTCCCACACAACACGGTTAACATTTGTAAAACCTCAAAGGAGTATTTTCTTGGAAGAGGTTGGCTGGCGGCCCAGGGAATCTTTGCAAACCAGAATTTACCTCGGTGAATTCATCAACATTTAAGGGATAGCCCCTCAACTTAAAAACTGATTTATTCCCACAAGTAGACTCACAATCTCAAAGTAACGTATTACCAAGAAGCCAAGTTACAACCCCTGTAAGGAAAACCCTGGCCAGGGGACTAGGTCTTTGTTTTGTTTCCCCAGCAGGCACACACTCTGTATGCACTTTCCCTAGAACATCAAACTACAACCAGCTCGGCACCACCATGGAAAACTGATGCACTGCTAACGCAAATAGGCATAAGTACTTTTTACTTCTGTTTGAGGTACAGCCTCTACATAGCCCTGGCTGTCCAGGAATTCACTCTGCAGCCTCAAACTCACAGCGATCCGCCTGCCTCTGCCTCCTCAGAGCTGGGATTAATAGTGTGTGCCACCACCACCAGCATGAGGCAGGGCCTCTTTACACAGCCCTGACTGTACTAGAATTCACTTTACGGCTGGCCTCAAACTCAGGGGCTCTGCCTGCCTCTGCCTCCCGAGTGCTGGGATTAAAGGTGTGTGTCACCACGCCGGCTCACTACTTTCTGGCTCCGGTGTACTTCCCATTCACGTATAGTAAGCAAGAACTAACAGCCAGAAGGGGCAAAGTCGGCAAAGCCAGCAGTCTCCGGGAGCTTTTGTTGCTGTAGGTATTATGATTCCCAAGTTGGTTTTTGTTTTAACTGACAACCTGGTCTCCACAGCGCGTTCCAGGTTAGCCAGGGCTACAGAGTGAGAGGAGTCAAAACAAAACAATTCCCCCTTGTGTACACTCACTTAAAAAAAAACAAAAACTGATCGTCGCCTTTTAGGGACGATCCTAAAGTGAACTTAGACAAGAAGAAACCAGGAACTGGGATCAAGGCTCTAGCAGCTGTTACTCTCCAGTGACTGGTGCCAGAGCCGCAGAGATGCAGGGTTATGGCCTAGAGAAGCCGAGCCAAGCTCGCATCCCGGCCACTCCTGCACCAACCTGCAAACACTCGGACACCGAACACTTTATTGTGGTCGCTCGCGTTTTATTCTCTGAGATGGGCTATCACACTAGAGCTCAGGATGGCCCGGAGCTCGCAGCAATCCTCCTGCCTCAGCCTCCTGAGTGCGGAGATCACAGGTGGGATCCGCTTGGCATGTTACACTTGAAACGGGAGGACTAAACACACAAAAGTGCTTAGGCCTGTCCCGCCCGAGGAAGAAGGTTCCAGAAGCGCCCCTGGGACCTGAGCACACGCGTTCCCGGCTACCTGGCCGCGCACCTACAGCCACCCCGCCCAGCAGAGACCAGCCGATACCCACTCAGGAAGGGCCTCCGGGTCCCCCCCTCGGGACGGGCCTCCGGGTCCCCCCCTCGGGACGGGCCTCCGGGTCCCCCCCTCGGGACGGGCCTCCGGGTCTCCCCTTCGGGACGGGCCTCCGGGTCCCCGGGTCTCCCCCCCGCCCCCGCTCGGAACAGGCCTGTGGTCTCATCAGACCCCGCCCCGCCGTCTCCGTGAGCCCCGGCCTGCCGAGCGCGCCCTCCGCGGCGTCCTCACTCTGCTTCCCGCGGCGGCGGAGCCTCGTCCCTCCTCCCTCTCTTCCCGTCAGGAAAGAAAAGCAGACGACTAGAAGGAAAGCCTCACCGAGTTCACCGCATCCTGCAGCTGCGTGAGCCGATCCGCCATGTTGCCGCGCACGCGAAGTGACGCCAAAGCTCCCCGCTCGGGCGCGATTGGGCCGTTTATGGCAAGCCTGGGCCAATCACAGGGCTCCTTCCCGAGGGGCGGGGCCAAGGGACACGCTGCCCGGGGCGGGGCTAATCAGCCACTGAGGTCCGTGGGGCGGGGCCCGGGGCGTGCTGGGGAGACCGAGCGGAGTGCGGGGGCGGGGGGGGGGCACGCAGGGTTAGGGGGTCGGGGGGAGGGGGTCTAGGGCGGGTCCGCGTCCACGCTGGACGGATCGCCGAGGCGTGGCGCTCCCTCTCGCCAGTCTTGGTTTCAAGCAGCGACACTGTGTAGTCCTGGCTGGCCTGGAAGCTGTTTTGTTTGTGAGGAGTTTTTTTTTGTTTTGTTTCGTTTTCATTATCTGGAATACGTGCTCTCTTTTACTTTTACTTTCCAGGTAGACCACAAAACATGGCACACACAGCAAGCCATTCACAAACACGTGTGGTTCCAACATTAACATCCAAAAGATTAACATTCGCCAGGATGTCAAAATGGTAAAAGAGGGTGTCTTGTTAGTTTAGGGCAGGAGGTGCTCCCCGCACTGGAATTCTGCCTAGGGGTTAGGATAAGGGGGGAAAGCAAGCCTTAAACAGCGCTGTGCTGAGGAGCAAATGACAGGTAAAGGTGAAAAGGAAGGAGAAGGACATTTGACGGTAAGAGGTAGGTTGTCAGCACAGGGAACTAACATATTTTATGTGGCTGTGAGGAAGAGACTTATTCAGAGAAAAGGAAGGACTCTGTGATCAGAAGAGAGGTTCCAGGGAAAACAGGCAAGTTAGGAGGCCCGGCCTTAAGAAAATCGGCTTCAGAATTTAGATTTAGAATTGGGACCTATTGACAGTTTAAGAGTCAAGGCGGAAAGGTTATTTCTGTTAGCCCAGGATAGCCTGGTGGGAAATGAGCCTGGAATCTGCAAGTGCCTGGCTTGTGGACCTCTGACAAACTCTATCCTAGTCCATGGTGTAAGAGATGGGTGGATAAGTTAGCCTGTTTTCTCTTGATGTACCCAATAGCACAGACAGGTAATTCCAAAGAACACTTACTTCAGTGTTCTGGAGGCTGGGAAGCCCTCTGTCAAGGTGCTAACATCTTGAGAGAGCCTTCTCGGAGAATTCTACCAGAGCAGGGCACAGCATGGTGAGGCTGAGTCATGGTTTAAGCCGATAGTGTTTACTAGCCAGCCAGCGACACTCCTGGATATTCAGGGTCCCAGCGTAGCCCTGAGCCTTCCTCGGAGTACAGTTTCAAGCACAAAACAAAAATGCATCCTGGGTTGAGATACTTCAGTTAACAAGAACAGTTAGCCAGATGCCTAACTACAGAAGCCAAAAAGCAATGTTGGTGCATTAGAGACTTTTTTAGAACAATGGGTTTTAATGGATTAGGCCTTTGTTTTCATTTTGGCAGGTGGTGCTGTCTGTGTGCGGAGTTCCATGGTCTGAATGGCACTTCCATCATGGAGTCAGTGGTGCTAAGGTCTGGGGCCTGTTACAAGGCAGAAGGAGAGAGCCCAAGAGAGCCCACCGTAATAGCCCAGAGATACACGAGTGGGCTTTGAGGGCTCTGAAGATCCAAGCTACAGAGTCCTTGGGACCCAGTCACCTTCCAGAGATCTCGCCTCTCAAATCTTGTTAACATATGATTTGGAGGATTTAAAATTCTAACCGTTTGAAGGATATTTTGAAATCATATCAAGGAAATAGTTTTTGAGGATCCTAGCTTCTGGAATTTTCCCCACCCCAGTCTGGGACGTTCCACAGATCTGTTCACTGCCACCAACAGTCTAATATTACAGTTAAACCAGGACCCTCCACAGGTATTTCACTTCCTCTTATAAATGAAATTAACGGTTAGTTGCGGTAGGGCTTGCCTTTAATCCCAGTACTTGGATCTCTGAGTTCAAAGCCAGCACGGTCTACATACCAGGTTCCAGGCCAGCCAGAGCTACATAGTGAGACCATGTCTAAAAAAACCCACAAAGCTGGGTGTGGCAGCACACATCTTATCCTAGCACTCAGGAGACAGATCTCGGAGTCTGAGGCCATACAAGCACACAGGCAAAACTCTAGTACATATAAAATAAATTTTACAAAAATTTAACTACACAGAAGCAAAAAAAAAAAAAGAATGGACAAAAATGAAACATTTTGAAGTTACTTATTATTGTGTGTGTGCACTATGTGTGTGTGCTGTGCTGTGTGTATATACCACAGCATGCATGTAAAGGTCGAAGAACAGTGGGAAGCAGTTCTCTGTTTTAGGTGAGGCCTAGGGATTAAACTCAGGCTGCCTGGCTGGTCCAGCAAACGCCTTTGCATGCTGAGCCATCTTTTTTGTTTGTTTTGTTGTGTTTTGTTTTGTTTTTCAAGACAGGGTCTCTCTGTGTAGCCTTGACTGTCCTGGACTCACTTTGTAGACCAGGCTGGCTTCGAACTTACAGCAGTCCGCCTGCCTCTGCCTCCCGAGTGCTGGGATAAAAGGTGTGCACCACCACGCTTGGCTATACAGAGCTAATCTTGACAGCTTGGCTAACCATTTCCGGAAGAGCACTTAAACCAGATGGTGATGGATAGGCTGCAGCTCATCCCAGTCAGTAAAGAGTTGTGAGGTGTTCAGCGGACAGAAGAGAACTGAGTACAGCACAGGGCACTGTCTCAAGACCACCTGCGTTGCACTGGCCAAGACTCTGTGCCAACTTTTAGGCACACACAGGAGCCCTCTGCTAGGCACCTGCTGCTGGCTTTCCCGCCTCCCTTAGCTTATCTGTGGACTATTTGGAGAGTCCTGTTAAGGCTATGGGTCTGTGTTAGATTTTGATACTGTAATATGACTTGAGATAATCAGTTAACAAAAGATATCTTACTGGGGGTGTTCGAGGCTGCAGCTGTTGCTGATTGGTTACTCGGGGCAGTGGCAGCAGATCATGGTGGTGGGACCCACTTTATGGCCAGGACACGAAAGGAGAGAGAGAAGAGAAGAGACCAGGACCCCATTATCCCGTTCAGGGACACCCCAGTCACCTAAGGTGGCCCTTCCTAGGACATCCCTCTTTAAAGCTCTTGTCACCTTCCAGTAGTAAATTCTGAGGAACAAGTCTGCAGAATGAGCCAGGTGTGCTGGCGCACGCCTTTGATCCCAACACTCGGGAGGTAGAGGCAGTTGAATCACTGTGAGTTCAAGGCCAGCCTGGTCTACAACGTGAGTCTAAGACAGGCAAGGATACACAGAGAAACCCTGTCTCGAAAAACCAAAAAACAAATGTTGAGTTTTTTTTTAAAAATAGTATTTGGTTCTCTTAGCTTCTCTCTTTTCCTGGCTATCGTACAAGTAATTGAGACTCTTCTAGCACAAGGATTCACAACACAATCTAAGCAGTCAATTGGCCCTAAGCTGCTGTATTGACATAACGGAGACAATTGAGGAGGAGAGTTTACACAACATTTAGATAGAAAATCAGAATTTAAACTACAAAATAAACTTATGCCTACAAACAAACAAATAACAAAAAATGTATGCAGACATTTGAGTCTTGTCTGGAGGAGAGGCTTTTCCTGTAGCTTGGAGACACACACACACACACACACACACACACACACACACACACACACACACACACACATCCTAGGTTTTTGAGACAGAGTTTCTCTGTGTAACAGCCTTGACTGTCCTGGACTCACTTTGTAGATCAGGCTGGCCTTGAATTCACAGTGATCCTGCCTCTGCCTCCCGAGTGCTGGGAAAGGGTTTCTCTGTGTAGCCCTGGCTGTCCTGAAAGTCACTCTGTAGACCAGGCTGGCCTCAAACTCATAGAGATCCACTTTCTTCTGCCGCCTCAGTGCTGGGATTAAAGGCATGGGCCACGACTGCCCGGCTAAATGTTTGCATGTATTTTAAACTGAAATAATGACTTTTCTGAAGCTGGAGGTCTCTAAATGAATGAGCCCCAGGCCTGTGAGAGACCCCATCCTAAAAAATTTTAAAACTTCTGGGCAGTGGTGGTGTACACCTTTAGTCCCCAGGCAGGTGGATCTCTGTGAGTTCGAGGCCAGCCTAATGTACCGAATGAGTTTCAGGACAGCTAAGGCTACACAGAAAAACCATGTCTTAAGCTGGGCATGGTGGTGGTGGTGCACGCCTTTAATCCCAGCACTCAGGGAGGCAGAGGCAGACAGATCTTTGTGAGTTCAAGGCCAGCCTCGTCTACAAAGTGACTACAGGACAGCCGAGGCTACACAGAGAAACCCTGTCGAGAGAGAGAGAGAGAGAGAGAGAGAGAGAGAGAGAGAGAGAGAGAGAGACAGAGACAGAGAGACAGAGAAATAAAACAAAACTTAAAGACCAGAATGGATTCCTGAGGATCAGCATCCAAGATTTGCCTCTGGTGTCCATGCACACGTGCACCCACACACAGTGTACCCACACACAGTGCACCCACACACAGTGCACCCCCACACTGTGCACCCACACACATGTGCACCCACACACATGTGTACCCACATACAGTGCACCCACACACTGTACACCCACACACGTGCACCCACACACACATGTACCCACATACAGTGCACCCACACATGTGCACCCCCACACTGTGCACCCACACACACGTGCACCCACACACATGTGTACCCACACATGTGCACCCACACATAGTGTACCCACACACAGTGCACCCACACAGAGTGCACCCACACACACATGCACCCACACACAGTGCACCCACACACTGTGCACCCACACACATGTGCACCCACACACATGTGCACCCACACACATGTGCACCCACACACATGCACCCACACACAGTGTACCCACACACAGTGCACCCACACACTGTGCACCCACACACAGTGCACCCACACAGAGTGTACCCACACACATGTGCACCCACAGACATGTGCACCCACACACATGCACCCACACACAGTGTACCCACACACTTGTGTACCCACACACATGTGCACCCACACACAGTGTACCCACACACTTGTGCACCCACACACATGTGCACCCACACACATGTGCACCCACACACAGTGTACCCACACACATGTGCACCCACACACATGTGCACCCACACACATGTGCACCCACACACAGTGTACCCACACACTTGTGCACCCACACACATGTGCACCCACACACAGTGCACCCACACACAGTGCACCCACACACAGTGTACCCACACACTTGTGCACCCACACACATGTGCACCCACACACAGTGCACCCACACACAGTGCACCCACACACAATGCACCCACAGACACGTGCACCCACACACTGTGCACCCACACACACGTGCACCCACACACATGTGTACCCACACATGTGCACCCACACATAGTGTACCCACACACAGTGCACCCACACAGAGTGTACCCACACACATGTGCACCCACAGACATGTGCACCCACACACATGCACCCACACACAGTGTACCCACACACAGTGCACCCACACACTGTGCACCCACACAGAGTGTACCCACACAGAGTGTACCCACACACATGTGCACCCACAGACATGTGCACCCACACACATGCACCCACACACAGTGTACCCACACACAGTGCACCCACACACAGTGCACCCACACACAGTGCACCCACAGACACGTGCACCCACACACAGTGCACCCACACACACGTGCACCCACACACACGTGCACCCACACACACGTGCACCCACACACAGTGCACCCACACACAGTGCACCCACACACAACGCACCCACAGACACGTGCACCCACCCACAGTGCACCCACACACATGTGCACCCACACACGCTCACAGTTGGAAAAGCATCTTTATAAAGGACACGGGCCAGAAACTGCTGTACCTCAGAATGACACTTCCAACAGCCGCCCTCCTTTTATTAACCGTTATGACCAAGAGCTACTGTTTCAAAATGCCTGATGAAAGCCTCCTAACGCTGCCTCTAACAACTTCCCGTTGCCTCAGCCTTGGTCCCGTGGCTCGCTCAGTGTTCTGCTCCCACGCGATGCGCTGTTCAGCGAGCAGAGTAGCCGTCTGTGGAGAATCCCTGGTCTTGGGTAGCTTGGCAATGGCTTGTCACAAGAAAGCTTTAAAAGTTGTACGTGTCTCTTAAAAATCTCAACAGACATATCCTAAATTTAGCATTTTACTATTTAGCATTTTACTATAGGAATACGGAAGAAGATCATTAATTCAACTACTTGTTAGTATTTTAAACATGGCTTACATATGGTAGACATACGTATATACCTTTCAGTGAACTTAACAATAAATACATATTTTAAAGGAAAAAAACTCACCTCATATGTACATTGCTTCACAAATTGCCTTTCCCTAAACTTTTCATGTGAGTCAGTTACTTTCTGAAACATCACTAAGTGTCTCATTGGACTCTGCTGGCCGGCTACAACAGGTCCTCTGGTCAGTGCCTGATGCCAAGCAGCGCCTTTTGTTAGAACAACACCTTGAACATTCTTTGTACTGATTTAAACTTTTAAACAATGTTAGAACACTGTCTTCTATTTAAAAAATACTTACAACTTAGCTCTTTTTCTCATTTGTTTGTTTGTTTGTTTGCCTCTTACTTATTTGAGATATGGTCTAACTACTTAACCCAGACTTTGAGCTCATGGGAATCGTCTTCTATCTGCCTCCCATGAGCTAGAACTATGCGCAGAAGCCTGCAAACCTGACTTGTTAATTTGATGGTTTTGTTCATTACTAAGGACTGGTGTAATGAATATGATTATTGGCTCTTAGGATGTATGACTGTTATTCTTTTTGTGAAATCTCCCCTTCTGCGTTTGTGAGCTCACACTTGTGCACGTCCTCGCCTTTTCACGCGGTCAGCGGTGGGCTCGGGTTCAGTGCCTGTGGGCTCATTTGTGCAGCCAGTTCTATCAGCCTTTTCCTTTAGGTTGCCTTCCTTCACTTTTTGCTCAGCAATTCTTTCTATTCTTTCTTTTAAAAAAAAACTTATTATTATACTTTAAATTTTAGAAAGTGTCTCAGATCTCTTTCATAACTCCTGCTTCCTTTTCTTTCTTTCTTTCTTTCTTTTTTTTTTTCCCAGAGCTGAGGACCGAACCCAGGGCCTTTTGTTTACTAGGCAAGTGCTTACCACTAAGCTAAATCCCCACACCCTCTTAAAACTTATTTTTTTTTTTATTTTAATTATGTGTCTGTGGGGGTGGGGTATGTGCACATTAGTGCAAGTGACCACAGAGGTCAGAGGCCCACAGAGGTCAGAGGCCCACAGAGGTCAGAGGTGTGAGATCCCTCAGGAGCTAGGGTTACAGGCAGTTGTAAGCACCTGACGTAGGTGCTGGGAATCGAACTTAGGTCCTCAGGGAGAACACTGTGTGTCTCCACTTAACCACTTAGCCATGTCCCCAGCCTGTTCCTCTTGTTCTAAGATAATTTATTTTTAACATTTTTAATTTTGTATGCATCCGTGTGTCCCTGCCCAGGTGACATCCAGTGTCTTCCTCAGTCACAGGGTCTTTTACTGAACTTGGAGCTAGAGATCGGCTCAGCGGTACAGGCCGCCAACGAGCCCCAAGGCTCTTCCTGTCTGTTTTCAGTGCTGGGCTACCGTGTGCTCCGTCACGCTGCCCTACAGATGACTTCCGGGAAGCACACTCAGGTCCTCACTGCTTTTGTGGCAAGCATCTTATTGACTGAGCCATCTCCGCTCTCCCTCTACTGTACTCATACTGTTAAAAAAACAAATTATGGGCTGGAGAGATGACGCAGCTGTTAAGAGTACTGACTGCTCTTACAGAGGGCCTGGGTTCAATTCCCAGCACCCATGGGGCAGCTCACAGCCATCTGTAACTCCAGTTCCAGAGGATTCTAAGCCATCTTCTTGCCTCCTCAGGCACTGCATGTACATGGTGAACAAATACACATTCAGACAAAACACCCTCGCACTTGAAGTCAATAGAAACCAGGCAAGGCCGCCCAGACCAGTTCATAAAGGAACCCACCGGCTCGTGTGAAGTCTGTCCATGGATGCTGTCTCTTCAACAGCACATGGTATGAGCCCTCAGGTTCTGGTCGAGGCTGAGTTCTCAAGGATAATTTTGCTTAGAGGAAACAAACACTTATTTATTGAATTTATCTTGCCCTGATGCTCAGGACTAACTCAGCAAACACTTCAGAAACAGCCCTTGCTGCAGGAGACAGTAATCTTCCAATGCTCAAAAACAAAAACAAAACAAAACCCAAGAATCCAATTTCAGACTCCTCTTTTTTAAAAATAAATTTTTTTTCAAAAGGCTGTTAAACACAAGCAGGTGTTCTCAGCCCTCAACAGAAAGTTACTTTGCAGCAGGACAATCTGGCGGTTGGGGCCAGCCTGGGCTACATAGTGAATTCTAGGCTATCCTGCGCTACCAATGACAGGCCCAAGATAGAATCTCACAAAACAAAACAAAAAATAAACAAAAAAAAGAAAAGAAAAGAAAAAGAGAGACTAACAGGATAAGGAGCACAACTGAGTGTAGCTGCGGCTGGAGAGAAAGACACATTTGATTCTGTGTGTGTGACATCACAGACGTTTGTTTTCCTTTATTCTTCCTGACGTGATAGACATCTCAGAGCACACCACGGACACAATAATACTTTAAGTCAGCTCTCCTTAACCTGTGGGTCATGACCCCTCTGAGGGGGTTGAACAATTCTTTCACAGGGGTCACCTAAATTCATCGGAAAACACAGATATTTACATTATGACGCATAAAAATAACAAAATTAGTTATGAAGTAGCAGTGTGGGAATTCTAGGGGGCAGGGGGGCCACCACAATCGGAGGACCTGCATCAAAGGATCATAGCATCAGGAAGGTTGAGACCCTCTGCTGTGGGGATAAGCTCACCCTTTCTAGCTCTTTCTGAGCTCTGGGCTGGCTGGTTCAACTCAGCTGTTCTAACTCAAGCTCCTCTCCTGAGCTGCTCTGCTTGGCCTCAAACTAACTCCAGCAATCTGCTCTAACCTTCTGGCTCCTTCTCATTCTCTGGCTCGTTCTGTCTTCACCTGTGTCTGCTTGTTTTCCCTGCAACCTGCCTCTGTAAAAATTTGCTGGTAAAACTCTGCCTGTCTCGCTCCCCCACCCCTGGGCTGCTCCCTTTTAAGTCTCCTTTTTCTGTGTTCTTTATTTTTTATATATTTTTGGTTTTTTGAGACAGGGTTTCTCTGTGTAGTCCAGGCTGGCCTAGACTCATGGAGATCCCCCTGTCTCTGCCTCCCTGGTGCTGGGATTAAAGGCGTGCGCCACCGCCGACTAGACATCACTTTCAAACATGGCTGTTTCCTTCTACCAACTAACTTTGGGATTACAGGTGTGTCCTAGGGACGTGTCTATATCCCAGGCAGAGTAGCCTTGCTGCTGGATTAAAATCCCTCTACGACACAGCCCTTGGGAGGAAGAAGCCATGGTCGGAAATTCAAGGTTATCTCCACTGCATAGCTGTTGGCCGTGACTCCTGGGCTATGTGAGACCTGGTCTTGTTGGACCCTGGCCCAAAATGTTGGACCCTGGGAGTCCAATTTGGGAAGGGGGTCGCCTCGAGAAACCACTCAAGTCACACCAGCTGAGAGGTGTAGGTAACATTTATTACTGACACACCAGAAGCCCCAATTGTTTGATGTGCCAGGGTCCCTCAGCACTCGGGAGGCGAAGGACCCTGAGTAGCTGTTACAGGCTAGTTTTAAAGGCAAAAACCACAAAGCAGGTGGGGTTGCTTCTCACTGGAATCCATATGGATATTAGGACATCTGGCCTGGGGGAACTTCTTGTGAGGACATCTGATATCTGTAAATTTGTATGTAACTATTCTGGGAATTAGGGTGGAACTCTTGAGGTTAGCAGTTCCAAGAATTTGGAGAAGCCTCTGGGGTCAGAAGTTTAGGTTTTACAGTTTCTCAGTCTCAGAGGAGAAAAAGAAGAAAGCTACTTTGCACTGCTAGGATGGCACAAGAGTAGCTAGGCGCGGTGGAGCGCATGAGCATGCTTCTAATTCCAGCAGAGGAAGGCAGATCTCTGAGTCCGAGGCCAGCCTGGTCTACAGAGTGAGCTCCCGCACAGGCAGGGCTACACAGAGAGACCCTGTCTTGAACCTTCTCCCTCCGCCCCTCATAAAAAGGAAAGATTTTAAAAAAGGAGGAAGGAAGGAGAGACAGAGACAGACAGACAGAAACAGAGACAGACAGAGGGAGACAGAGAAAGACGGAGACTGACAGAGAGAGAGACATAGAGAGAGAGGAGAGAGGTGAAGACACAACAAAAGCTGGACCAGGCCTGGCCCGGGAGCCCCGGCAGCAGGCGCGCGCCCGCAGGGGCCGTCAGGGGGCGCGCGCGCGGCCGTGAGTCCGGAAGAGCGCGCTTGGCGGCACGTGCGCGCGCGGGACGGGCGAGCAGCGGGCGATGCCCGCGGGTGAGGCGGGGTAGCACCGGGCCCGCGCCCCCGGCCCGCGGCACAGATGTGGCGGCTGCTGGTGCTGGCGGTCCTGGTGGCCCTGGCGGCGGGTTCCGCCGTGGCCCAGGCGAACTCCAGCGACGGTGAGCTTCCGAGCTTCCTCCGCTCCGCAGCAAGGCCGCAGGCCGCCCGGGTCCGCGCTCCTTTCCCGGGCTGCAGGCGCTCGCTCGGCTCGGCTTCGCGGGTTCGGGACCGGGTCCCTTCTGTGGGCGCCTCGTTGGGGCTGAGAACCGGGAAGAGATAAGTAACCCCTGTTCAGACTTTCTTCCCGGGAGGGAGCAGCCATGTTTGTAGCTTTGACTGGGCGCATTGAAACGGCCCTTTGAGCTGAGTTTCTCGGGGAGCTCGCCTGTAAGCGCAGCACCCCGCGGAGGCTGCGGCAGGAGGATTTTGAGTTCAAGGCCAGTCTGGAGAGTGAGAGTCAGGGCCAAACGAACTAAAACCAAGCCCGTCGGCTACGGGGCAGCTAACTCTGTCGAGGAACTAAGGCATTCCACGCAGCAGCTGGCCGTGACGCTCCCAAATCTAGACGCTCTTCAAATGGGTGAAGTTTTGAGGGGAAAATGAGACAGCGATGGGTCTTGAGACCCTTAGGTCACGTGTTGAGTGAGAAGGGTTTAGCGACTGCTGGGAGAAGGGCGGGAGCGTTAATGGGAAATGTGAAAAGCACTAATTGTGCCAGGCTGGTGATCACATGCTTTTTCTGGTGACGTTAAATGCATTCCTTGTTTTGAGCTTGAGACAAGCAGCAAATGCAACAGTTTTCTGAACGACGGGATCGGTTTCTTATATGCTTATCTCTGAAAAGTCTGCGTAGAGCCGCATTTTAGGGTCTTTGCGTACAACTAAGGTCAGCGATGGAAAGTACAAACGTGTGTGTTGAGTGTACACACGCACAACGGTCTATTTTCTTGAAGACAACTCTGGCTCACAGTCAGGGCAAGCTTTCGCCTCTGGCGCTGTGCTAGGTGCTTTTTTTTCCTGGGCTCAGTGCTCTCTAAGTGTCAAAGCCCCAGGAGATAACGACCGCCCCCTGGAGGCTCAAGATGCTCATTACACAAAGGAACCGCTGGTAGCTTCGTGTAGTGGACCCTGTGTGGTGGCGCTGCCTAGAAACCCAGCGTTCTGAAGGTGGGGGCAGGGGGATCGAGAGCCCAAAGTCAGATTCGGTGACCTAAGGGTTCTGAGGCCTGCCTGGGCTACTTGAGACCCTATCTTAAAAAAAAAAAAATTCAGCCGGGCGTGGTGGCGCACGCCTTTAATCCCAGCACTCGGGAGGCAGAGGCAGGCGGATCACTATGAGTTCGAGGCCAGCCTAGTCTACAAAGTGAGTCCAGGATGGCCAAGGCTACACAGAGAAAACCTGTCTCGAAAAAACCAAAAAAAAAAAAAAGAAAAAAAAAAAAAAAAAAAAAAAGAAAAAAAAATCACAACACGAGGCTTTGGATTTAATTTACCAATCTTTGAAACAGCCTTCTGGCCGGGCGTGGTGGCGCACGTCTTTAATCCCAGCACTCAGGAGGCAGAGGCTGGGGGTGGGGGCGGTAAGAAACAGCCTTCTGAGGAGGGTGAGTGAGTGAAGCACCTGAGTTTGGGGTTGATGTGGAAGAGCGCCTGAGTCTGGAGGGCTAGGAGGCAGGCCTTTCTATGTCCAGCTTGAAATTTCAGGACTTATTATCTAGAACTTTTCACAAAAGTTGAGAAGAAAAGTAGTAAGTGGAGAATTAGTACTTTTTTTTTTTTTTACATTGTCACATCTACTGCTGCCGGTGCTGTTCTCTCTGTCTTATGTATCAGCATTGTTTTGTGCTGCAGGTGATAGTACTTGTGTTAAGACGCCGACATTCCGCACATCTGGATGGTGAAAGCAGCGTAGACTTAGCGGAAGGATGGGCCTCCTGTGGAGCGGCTGTGTTGTGATACAAGTGGCAGGTGTTGCCCGGTCTCAGCAGGACCAGGGCACCGAGGCTGGATGCTCAGTGATTCTGGGTGCTTCCTCTGACCAGCTGCGTCCCGGGGCTCGTCTCGTCCTCCTCGGAGTCCTGGTCTCTGCTAGCCTGGATGCCTTCAGTTTGGCTTTAGGTTCATACCCAGTTGTCCCCCTGGAAGCCCGTCCTGTAAGAGCCGGCTGGGGGGGCGGGGAGTGGGGGGTGGGGTGTCCACATTTCCCACGTTGGAGCGGGCTCTGATGAGGGCCACGGGCCCCTGTGTGGACAGATGCCTGTGACTGCTTTATTCCAAACTTGAAAGGTCGTGTGTTCTCTGTGGTGTGCACGTCCTGTTAGCTTTATGCATTTACCTTGTGGGGCTGAGGATCGGCCTCTGGCCCTCGCACATACCAAACAGGCAGCCCGCACTGGTCTAGAGCCTCAATCTTTGCCATCAGAAGATGAAAAAGGGTAGCTGAGCATGGTGCACGCCTGTCATTCTGAGCACCTCGAAGGCTGTGGCAGGAGGATTGCCTCCAGTTCAGGGCCTGTGTAGGCCACACAGCAATACCTTACCTCAAAATGAACAAACAAGCCACAGACAAGTAAAAGTTGTAAGGGACACTTGATGGCCACCAGCTCCAGGAGCTGGGCCGTCCTTCTCTGAGTCTGAGGACTGGGCAGACTTAGGAGGGCTACGCTTTGTCAGCTCTCCTGAGGTTGGCGGCTGTGTGTTAGCACAGCAGAGGGAAGTCTGAGGTGCATTTCAGTAATAGCCGAAGGAGGGGTTGGGCCGTTTTAAGATAGGGATCTCATTGGGAAAGAGGAAGCGATTAAGAATGGAAGGTCTTTCTAGAATGGAGTTAGTGGAAGGAAAACAGGACTCTGGCTGGTTAGGGATGGAAAGTGCCTACGAAAATAGAAACACACTCCCTTCTGTTCAGATGGCAGTTTGGGTCCTTTCCCCTCCCCTGCCCCCAGACAGGGTCTCTCTGTGTAGCCCTGACTGTCCTGGACTCACTTTGTAGACCAGGCTGGCCTTGAACTCACAGCGGTCTGCCTGCCTCTGCCTCCCGAGTGCTGGGATTAAAGGTGTGCACCGCCGCCGCCACCACCACCTGGCCTTGGGACCATTTTTTAAAATGTCAGATAAAACAGAGCCATATCTGTCCCGAGTACCGAGTGAGCGAGCACGCCATCTTGCCTGGGCTGCCCGCTCTGCTACCTCCTTGATGTGCTGTCTTCTTCCCACACCCCAGTCATAAGACCTAATTATGCCTGTCAAATGTTTCTGGTGACTCCTTCTCCAGACAGCTTGGAGGTGAAGTTAGGCTCCTATTAACTTCTGTAGGATGTATTTTGGGTATGTCTTCTCTTGCCAAGTCTCTTCTGTGAGTAGAAATTAAATACACTTTCCAGCTAGGCTGGATGTCTGAGGCTTGTCATGACCTAGCTAGCTGTTTGGGAAGTTGAGGCAGAGGGATTGCAATCTCAAAGCCGTTTTGGGCTAGAGCATAAGTTCAAAGGCAGTGTGGGCAAGTTAGACCATGCCTTGAAATATAAATATTAAGGAAGAACCAGGCATGTGGTTGAGTGGTGGACTGCTTGCTTAGTACTCTACAGGGCCTGGCTTCATTCCTTAGGACAGAAAACAACCAGATAATAATAACAAAACCAAATGAAGGAAATCCAGTTTTTATCGTGTATGTGGTAAAAGCTGTTCTTTCAGCCCTCTCTCTCTCTCTCTCTCTCTGTGTTCTGCCCAGAGCCCCTCATACCTTAGTACATGCAGTTTTCTCCCAGCCCCACCTCCCTTTTTTTTTCCTCTCGTTTCTGGATTCTTTTTGGTGGTGCTGTGGATTGAACCCAGAGCCCTGTGCAAGCATCTACCACTAAGCTCTATAGCCCCCAGGCCCTACCTTGAGTGTCTTTCGTTGTATCTCTGTGGAAGTCCCCTTGTTGCTGCTTATGGTAGGCAGAGCATCTCTCTGAACGCATTCCCTGGGCATTCTCCCCACTAGTGTCTTTGTAGGGCCAATCTGAGAATGCCTGAACGTTTTCTGGTTTCTCTTTTAACTGAGGAGCTGTGTCTCCAAGGCACCATGAGCCACAAAGCTCAGGATGCTCGTTGTGCGGCATCTGATGGCTGAAAACCGTCCTCTCGCTTGTTGGGTGCTTTCTGTAGCATGGCTACCTCCCTTTTACTGTGAGAGGACAGAGGCCCAGAGGAAATGAATGCCTTGCCTCAAGTCACACGGTTCAGTCACTGTTGAACAGGCATTTACTGCCAGGCTAGGCAGGAGCCTGACACTGGATCATCGGGTATGACAAAGCCTGCGTAGCCGGGAGGGAAACCGCAGGAGCGTGGTTAGGGTGTAATCATCTGTGCAGATTGTGCAATGGCTCTTGGATGGCCGATCATGCCCACACAGGGCCGGCTCAGGTAAGAGCAGAGGGGTGTGAGCCTCGCTCTCTTAGTCACAGAACTTGGTGTTTGCAGTGGTCAGTTGCCCAGAGGACTTTGTTTCGTTTTTTAGACAGGGTTAGGCAGGTCTTGAACTACCCCCGTAGCCAAGGATGATTTCAACATCTGATCCTCCTGCCTCCACCCCTGTTTCCAGTGTTGGGATCACAGCACCCAACACCTGCTTATGCATGGCTGGTGATCAAACCCAGGGCTCTGCGCATGGAGACAACCAGAGCCTGTCTAGCATGTCCTTATGATAAGGACTCTTCATAGAAACCACAGAAAGTGGGATGGATAAGGAGCTGTTGGAAAAAGAGAAATGTTTTAAGGTACCTGTTCTTAACATTACTGGTATTAAAACAACAGGCCCAGGTTTGACACTGTCTCCCGCTCAATCCCCTTTCACTGTCTTCCGCCTGGTTCCTGCTGCTGGCCTGTGGGGTGAGGCTTCTGTGGAGCACTCCGAAGCAAGAGTTCTTCCTGAAGTCAGCAGCTCAGGCTTTAATTCACCTTGAACTTCACTCCTGCTCCCCGAGTCATGTCTCTGCCCTTAGTTCTCAGGTACGAGTATTTAGACCGGAATACAACTTAGGCACTGTTTAACCAAAAGGACAAAGGTCATCTGTCACACCATGGCATCAGAAATCTCACATAAGTTAACCATCTCACCTCTGTGCTTTCTAGAACACTCTCCTGTAAAACAGAAGTATTTTATTTTAATTTGGGGAATTTTTGAGACAGTCTCATATAGTCCAGGCTGGCTTCACACTATCTAGCTGAGGCTAACCTTGACCACTGGACTTCCTGTCTCTGCCCCTGTAGGGATCTGAATAGGTATAGCCCCCATACACTCCTGTGGTGAATGCTTGGCCCATAGGGAGTGGCAGTATTAGGAGGTGTGGCCTTGTAAGAGGAAGTGTGTCACTAGGGGGTGGGCTTTGAGGTCTCAGAAGCTCAAGTCAGTTCTTTTCTGCTGCCTGTGGATCCAGATGTAGAACTCTCAGCTCCTTTTCCAGCCCCGTGTCTGCCTGTACGCTGCCATGCTTCCCGCCATGATGATGATTGACTAAACCTCTGGACTGTGAGCCAGCCCCAGTTCCATGCTTTCCTGTATAAGAGTTGCCGTGGCCACGGTGTCTCTTCATAGCAATAGAAACCCTAAGTAATAAAACTCTGAGAGTTAGCACTCAGGGAGACAGAGGCAGGAGGATCACTGTGAGTTCGAGGCTAGCCTGGTCTACAAATTGAGTCCAGGACAGCCAAGGCTACACAGAGAAACCCTGTCTCAAGAGGGGGAAAAAAGAGCCAAGCTACCTCCCCCACCCACCACAGTGCTGGTAGGGAGCCCAGCCTCACACGTGCTACACAGATGCTCTCTCACCGAGCCACAGCTTCCGCCCTGAGGTATCAGCGCTGACTAGACAGATGCTGAAGTCCGAGTGAGTGAGTGAGTGGTCTGTGTCAAACGCTTACACACCTTTCTCCTCCTCTGCTGGGGTTAAAGGCGCCTGTCACCACCACGTTCTGCTCACCATTTTCAAACTGCATACAGTGTGTGTGTGTGTGTGTGTGTGTGTGTGTGTGTGTGTGTGTGTGTGTCTGTGTCTAGTCTCTCCCTGACCCTGGGGCTATACTGGTATTAGAAAGCCCCAGTGGTCTTCCTGTCTCTGCTCTCCATAGTACAGAAGTTACAGGGTACGTGGCTGTGCCTGGCTTTTTATGAGGGTACTGGGGTTTGAACTCAGGTCCCCCATGCTCTTACTCACTGAGCCATCTCTTCGTCTCCTCCTATGTGTACGGTTTTATGTGAGGCATGGGCAGGGGTTGGCAGTCTGAAGCGTCTGGGGCCTGTATCGTGTGGCTGCTGAGGGATGACGGTGCCTGCAGCAGACTGTCAGCTGTGGGGATGTGTGCAAGGGGAAGCAACGGGCAGGGTTGACAGCCTCCCCATATTGTTTAATGTCTTTTTCCTTCTAAGTGCTGAGAATTGGACATAGCTTTTTTTGGTAGGGTGCGTTTTGTTGCCGTTTTCACAGATTTAAAATGTAGATTCAAGGCAGAGCTTAAATCCTGAGGCCATCGAAGCTGGAAGCTTTTGCTAAATCAAGAAATTTCTGATAAGAACACTTTGAAACTTGAAAAAGAGTATGTGTAAAGCAAAGCCACTCGACATGCGCTCCCAGCGGTTCCTGCTCACTCACTTGTTACCCGTCACTTGCTGTTTAATCATTTTGGTGACTGTGGCCCTATGTTTCTTTTCTAAAGAGTCATCTTATTTATTTTATGTGTATAGATGTGCATGTATGTCCTGTGTGCGTGCACATCTGTGCACTACATGTGTGCCTGCTGCCTGAGGTGGCCAGAAGAGGGCATTTGGTGCCCTGGAACTGGATATGGGCGGTTGTGAGCTTCCATGTCGGTGGCGGGAACCGAACCTGAGTCCTCTGCAAGCGCAGCCGGTGCTCTCAGCTGCTGAGCATTGGTCTTGTGCTTTCCTAGTGTGTTGGTGCCTTGGAGATTGGCTCTCGCTTCTGGGTTGAAGAGATGCTGAGGAGGGTTGACTACGCACATATCTCCAGAAATGGTTTCGGTCTTTCCCAGGCCTTCTGAGCTGTTCTGGCTCCAGAGTCTGTGTCATGGCCAAAAAAAAAAAAAAAAAAAAAAAAAAAAAAAAAAGGTCACCAGAATGCCGTGTAGAGTGCATTGGAGGGAAGGAGGCCCACAAGATGACGGAGGTGGCGCGGATGCATGGGCTGTACAGATTTTATAAGTACTTGCTGATTGCTTTTGGTGTATACAGTGCTCTGTCTACGTGTACAATCTGCATGTCAGAAGAGGGCATCCGATCAAATTATAGATGTGAGCCACCCTGTGGGTGCTGGGAATTGAACTCAGTACCTCTGGAAGAGCAGCAGGCAGTGCTCTTAACCACTGAGCCGTCTCTCCAGCCCCAGCTTGCTGACTCTTAAGAAATGGAGAAAATGAGGTGAAAAGGGTGTGTGTGTGTGTTGGGGGGGGGGAGAGGGGGGACACAAAAATGAAACCAGGAGACGGAGGACAGAAACGAGCTGAGAGCCCCTTGCACGATGAAAAAGTTAGTGGCCCCTCAGTGCTGGGGAAAACAGGCCCCACCACGGCTGACAGGCCAGAAGGCATATTTGTGTTGTTTTTTAGACAGTGTCATTAGAAAAAGTAAATTGTTTGCCACTTTTACACATGGGGTTGGGATTACCTGTTGGAGACTGGTGGGCTCAATCGGGGGTGCACAACTAAATACAGTGATCCCCTAAAATCTGTGGTAGTTGTTGGTCAGCAGGAGGGGTGGAGCCCACAGCCCCTGTGCTCAGGATGGATTGTTCACAGGGCTAGATTGTGCAGGCCTGGCAGGTAACCATGGCTACTGTGAGTTCAGGATTGCAATGGCTTCTTCTTAGCACACCCGGCCTCAGCTTTAGAGCTATCCTCGTCTTCACACACAAACACCACAGGGTCTTGATCTGTCATCCAGGCTGGCCTTGAACTCACGCAGATCCCAGTCATTGGGTTAGCCTCCAAGTGCTGAGGTAAGCGGGTTAAATTAGCATTGTACACTTGTTTATGAGTGAAATCGATACTAGAGGCACCACATTGTAACGAGGAACTTTTCTCGTTTGTTGTAGGTCTCCTTGAATTTTCTGTGGGGAAGTTTACATACTTGGTGCTCAGCGGGCCCTTTCCACGGGAGGCCATTCTGCGCCATGTTTCAAGCAACGTGACCTTTCTTCTCTTCCAAATACACTCACAGTATCAGAACGCCACCGTGTCATTTACGAAGGTGGGTGCAAAGGGTGATTTCCTTGAGAAGGTCATCTCTACAATGTTGCCGTCTTGTGTGTTACACTTTGGTGTCTGTTTCTGTGTGGGCCTGGCTCCCCCAGCAAGGTCTCTGGCATCTTTAGTTACAAGATCTCACTCCTGGGTGAGTTCCCTTGACCAGAGTCCTTAGAGGAACAGAACTACAGAGGGTTCTAGAACTGACTGTGAAGAGTAGTGCTCTTTCTTCCATCCTTGGCTAGCGGCACTCATGGCGGTCTGGATTTTTTGGTCGCTACGGCAACGCGTTCTCTGAAGCCACCTGCTCTACTTTGAGGCTTGCCATGGTGAAACTCATCTGCTATGCTTCTCCCTTCTCATTCTCGTGGCTTAAGGTAACATTCTGATCCTCAAGGCAGGAGCATTAGGAGTCACAGGCCAGCTTCCGCTGCACAGTGAAGCTGAGACCAGCTGGCCGTCCAGCAGGGTGGATCAGTGGCTAAGGCTCACTGGCTGCTCTTACAGAGGTCCTGAGTTTGTTTCCCGGCATGGCACTCACACAGCGGCTCACAGCTGTCCCTAACTCCAGTGCCAGAGGCTCTGATGCCCTCCTCTGGCTTCCACAGGTGCCAGGCGTACATATGGTGGGCAGGCATGCATACGGGCAAAAATATTCATACACATAAGACAAAAATAAGTAACTAAATAAACCTAAAACAAATGCTTTCCGTGGACTGGACTCTTTGGGGCCAGAGTTCCTGTTTTGTCTTCTCGGCCTCAGAACCTGATAGAATAAATCTCAGCCCAGTTCACTGTAGTGAATTGAAAATTTTAATGTGCAATTCGTAGCGTTTTCTTTCTGCCTGCCTCCCTCCATCACTCCCTTAATCTCTTTCCCAGTATCAAGATGGGAATTAAATCCAGGCCATCACCCTTGATAACAAGCTTTACCACTGGTCTGCACCCTGATCCCCGGTGTCTGGGTACATGAGTCGATCCCTAAAGCCCTCTGAAGAGCCAGCCAGTCCTGGTGTGGGTTTGCTACCCTGCCTGGGAGGTGGAAACAGGGCTCTGCTGGCCGGTCTGTCTAGCCAGGCAGTGAGATCCAGGTTCAGCAAGAAACTGTGTTTTAAAAAAATAATCTGCAAAGGTTACACGCCTGGTGCACGCCTGTAATCCCAGCACTCAGGAGGCAGAGGCAGGTGGGTCTCTGTAAGTTCCAGGCCAGGCTGGTCTACAGAGTGAGTTTGAGGCCAGGCTGGTCTACAGAGTGAGTTCGAGGCCAGGCTGGTCTACAGAGTGAGTTCGAGGCCAGGCTGGTCTACAGAGTGAGTTCGAGACCAGGATGGTCTACAGAGTGAGTTCCAGGCCAGGATGGTCTACAGAGTGAGTCCACGACAGCCAGGGCCACACAGAGAAACCCTGTCTGGAAGAATAAAAACAACAAAACAAAATCTGCAGGGGATGGCAGGATGGGTCAGTGGTTAAGAGCACTTGCTGTTCTTGGGGCAGCCCTGGGTGCAGTTCCCAGCACCCACATGGCAGCTCACAACCATCTGTAACTTCAGTTCCAGAGGCTCTGACCTCCGAGGGCACCAGGCATGCAAGGGTGTACATGCACACATGCAGGCAAACCACTCACACACACACACACACACACACAATCTAAAATGTACCAATTAATTAAAATAATAAGTTGAAGAGGGATAAAGGACAATACCCAGTGTCAACCTTTGTCCTCCACGTGTATGGTCACGCACTGGGCATACACACATGGCTACAATTACATATACATGAACACACACACACACACACACACACACACACACACACACACGCAGCCAGTGCTCTTGACTGCCACCTCTCCAGCCCGCAGTGACGGTGTGACTTAGAGTCGCCTATGTGAAGGTGTGGCTATATGAACATCAGATGGAAACTCTGTAAGGAGGTTTTTCCTTTTGTTCTGAGGGGATTTGGAGAGACCTGTGAACACTGGGCGGCTCTGCGGAGGATGTTATTTCTCAGTTCTGTTTTCATGATGGCTTTGCTTCCCCAACGCAGACGCTCCTTCCTGGCGCCTCAGGGACAGGCAACGACAAAGGGCTGGTTTCCATCCTCAGGCCCGGGCAGACTACGTGCACTTGGTACTTGGAGACGAAAGATACGAAGCCTGTCCAAAGTGTGGCCATTCCGCTGCCCTACTCAGAAAGAGGTAATTTCCTATACCAGTTCATGTGTGGATATGAGCTACCATGTGGAACCCTAAGGGGAAATCTTCCTGGTAGATTGTCTATTAGGGGTGCAGTTTATTTGATCAAAGTGTTTGAGTGTAAGAGCAGCAGCGAGTTGGTGTGACTGGAAGCTCAGGTCATGGCTGGAGAGCTTATCCCTTCACTAAACAAACAAACAAAACCAACCAAACTATGCATCGAGCCCTTGGAAGAGCAACAGGAGGCCCCGTCCTTTGCAGTTCCATGTTGCCAAGGGCGGAGGAGGCATAGGCTTATCCTAGGGAAGGCGCAGGCAGGGTCTGGAGAGCGATGGCGGCGCCTGGAGCCCGAGAGCAAAGGGCCGTGGACAGTGGGCACAGCTTGCTAAGGTGGATTCGGAGGAAACGTAGAGCGTTTGGGGAGGTAGTCCACTTCATCTTCAGAGAGCTGAATACAGAGGAGCTGGTGCCATAGCTTGGTTGCTCAGTGCTTGCCCAGCATGCACGGCACCCTGGGTGCTGTCTCCAGCACTGTATAAAACTGGCCTTTGTGGCGCATGCCTGCAGTCCAGCACAAAGAAGTGGAGGCCAGAGGACCAACAGGTCAGAGTCAGCTCCGTGGCAAGTTGAAGGCTAGCCTGAGCTACATGAAGAAGAAAGAACAGAGCTATGAGCACAGCAAGTGAAACGTGGGGCCGGAAAGCGGGTCCTGAGCCTGGGAGAGGGAACCAGAAAGGCACAGTGGCTACGCGTTATCAGAGAGGAGCCTCGGCCTCCTGTGTGGACTAATTGGAGATTGTGCTACACAGCAGGGGTAGGTGTCGGGTGGGCTGGAGGCAGTCGTGACTTCTGTAAAGGGCACGGTGAGTCTGAGATGCTTGTGGGATGTCTGACTAGGAGCACACAGCTGGCAGCTAGAGTGCTGGCCTGCAGTAAAGGAATGATGTTGGAAGGCCCCTGCCCCTGCTGTTTGAGGTCGCAGCTAGCTAGGTGCAGGACTCCCTCTTCTCCAGCTCTCTGCCTGACTCCATCTGGATGGTGTCTTTAGACATAGATGCTCCTAACCACATTTGATATATGGCCCTTGACACAGCTCCCTGCTAGCTCTGCCCTCCCTGCGCCTGTGGGATAACTAGGTGCTGTGTTCCTGTTCATGTGATAGGATTGTGCTGCCGAATGCAAAACCAGCATCCTTAAAGTGCCTGGTTCAACCAGTTATGGACACCTGTCCTGGAAGCCACCACCCACCTCCCAAGGGAGCGTTCTCCCTGAGTAAAGTTAACGAGCTCCTGAAGTGGTTCTGGAGTGTTCCATCTCCGTCATGGTTACGGCCTTCCAGGCCCTACGTCTCGGCTTCTGCTCCTCTGGCTTCGGTGGCCATCAGCCTCCAGGGAAGAGGAAAACCACAGAATGAGATTAGACGGGCAGCTGGCTTTAAGGCCAAGGCCACTCGGGAGAGTGTAGCCGCCTGGGGGAGTTCTGTTATTTCCTCGTGTTGAGCTTGTCAAGCACGGTACCTGATAACTACAGTGCTGAGGAGACATCTGAGGTCAGAGGAGTGCCTGCAATTTGTGCCTGACCAGGAGTGGTAAATAGTACATTCCAGAAAAATCCAAAGTCAGCAGTGTCTGACTGAAAGAGCAGGAGCGTCCTTTAGTGGGAGCTCTTTAGACAGCTTACAGTGACGGCTAAGTGAAGGTGGTGGAGACAGGCAGACTGTTAAATTTGGGGACAGATCTGGGGAACGGCTCAGGGCTGATGTACACACAGCCCTGGGGTTGAAAGAGACAGTTTGAGGGGACAGGGAATGAGGGAACTGTAGACGTCCTAACTCTGTGATGACACGGCAGATGCTGGCCTTCTGTGCTGACGAACTGCTGGCTGGGACGTTCTCGTGGTGGCTGTGGGTGCCCTGGAGCACAAAGAGGGTTCTTGGGGTACTAATCTCACCGTTTCCCCCCAGATCCCATTCCTGGAGGCTGTAATTTGGAGTTTGATTTAGATATTGATCCCAACATTTACTTGGACTATAATTTTTTTGAAACAACTATCAAGTTTGCACCAGCAAACCTAGGCT
Organism: Acomys minous; assembly: GCF_964271855.1. Classification (NCBI taxonomy): domain Eukaryota; kingdom Metazoa; phylum Chordata; class Mammalia; order Rodentia; family Muridae; genus Acomys; species Acomys minous. The sequence continues at coordinate 3,417,423 of NC_140500.1, forward strand.
ATGCAAGGTATGACGGATGGATGCTCTCCCCCGCCGAAACTGCTCTCCAGATGCTCAGGACTGTAGAGCAGGCCCAGCAGGCTGCCTCAGCCCATCACTTCCTATAGTAAACTTGAATTGCTTCGTACTTGGGATTGGCGCAGTTAATATTTGAACTATTGTTTATACTGAGTAGTCTCCTCAATCCTTTTGAATTCTTTATCTGAAGAGACAGGTGGGATGTGAGCCTGTTTTGAGCTTGGAAGTGCACCTTAATTTTCTATTTTTAAAGATTTATTTTTATTATTCATGTGTGTGTGTGTGTGTGTGTGTGTGTGTATGTGTGTGTGTGTGTGTGTGCATGAGCACAGGAGCCTGTAAAGGCTAGAGGTGCCGGATGCCCCAGAGCTGGAGTTACAGGTGGTTGTGAGCTGCCTGGATTTATTTGCTATTTATTGGCATTTATTTATTTTCTTACTTGTGTTCCTGGCTGGTTTGGAAGTTTCTGTGTAGACCAGGCTGGCCTCGAACTTGCATTTATCCTCCTCCTGCCTTCCAAGGTCTAGGGCAATTCCCTTCTCTCCTTTTTTGGATGCAGTGAGGCTCTGGCAGGGGCCTCCTGCAGGATGCAGACTCCTTTTGAGAAGGGAGAGTGCCTGGGAGCTGGCTGGGGCCGCTTCTGTATGGGCGGCAGTCCCACTCAGGAGGGCTCCCCCTCCGGACTTAATTATCACCCAAAGCTGCCTTCCGGTATGATCACGTGGGAGGCAGGGGCTTCCGGTGTGAAGCTCAGTCCATCGCCGTGTGCCGCTTGTATCGCGCACTCCACAGCTGTAGAGTTGGGGTTGCGCCTGAAAACGAACAGCTCTAACCCCCTTTCCCGGACGGGGCTTGAGCCACAAGAGACTGATGCTTAGCTTTGTTTTTAGAGCTGCGGCGCCTCCGCCGTGTGACGTGGGCACCGGCCAGGAGTCCAGGTGGAGGCTGCGCTATGACGTGTATCAGTACTTCCTGCCTGAGGGCGACCTCACCGAGGCCTCACTGCTCCGGCACCTTCAGAGGATGGCCCAGGTGCCCCAGGTGAAGGCCAGCGCGGCCAAGGTGAGTCTGGTTTTTATGGCCCATGTGGAGGGGTTGGGTCGTCTGAACCGACATTGGCCTTCAGGGAGAGTTAAGTCAGCTCTGTTTTGATTGCAGCCATGTCTCTGATGTTATCATCCTGAGGTACGAAAAGAAGTAGGTGCTAAGTGTCTGTATACTTAAGCAACGTAGATAAACACCGAGAAACTGCTGAAGGATGTACACGTTGTATTAAGATTTTAACATATATTATTAATTCCTGGAGAATTTCACACATGCGTGCAATGTATTTTCATAATATTTACCCCCAACCCTTTTCTCTAACTCCAACGAGACCCCAAGCTACCTCTCCACTTCCTGTAGAGTGCTGGGATTGCAGGCATGCGCCACTGCGCCCAACTCAGGGCAGAGGCTCTTAAAGAAAGCTGGCCCGCGGGCTGGAGAGATGGCTCAGTGGTTAGGAGCACTGTCTGAGAGGACCCAGGTTCAATTCCCAGCACGCACACAGTGGCTCACACTTGTCTGTAACTCCAGTTCCAAAAAGATCTGATACCTTCACACTAATGCACATAAAAGTAAATAAATTATTTTTTAAAAAAAAGAAAGAAAGAAAAAGAAAGCTGTTTCTCAGGCCTGGGGAGGTGGCTCAGCTGTTGAGACCATTTGCTGCTCTTGCAGAGGACGTCAGTTCCCAGCATCCTCTTCAGGCGGCTCACAGCTGCGTGGTCTGACACCCTCTTCTGGGTGCCATGGGTCTCTATACTCACAAGTTCACATCCATACGCGTCGTTGTCAGTAGCTCCTGGGGATTCCATACTGGACTGATGACTGGCGTGGCTTCTTCCAGGTCTTGTGCAGGTGACCACAGCTTTCAAAAAGCCATGTAAACACGACTTGTTATGTTTGGCCTTAGGTGGTTACCCTAACAGCTGACGACAAAACAGCTGTGTCCTTCTCCTCCCTCCCCGGACAAGGAGTCATTTATAATGTCATCGTTTGGGATCCGTCCTTCAACACGTCCGCTGCTTACGTTCCTGTGCACACGTATGCCTGCAGCTTTGAGTCACTGGATGGGAACTGTGTCTCTCCTGGTGAGTGTGTGGACTTGAACCTGGACAGAGTCTTCCTTGGCTTTGCAGATCAGTTTCCACTAGTGAAGAGTTTAAGATTGTTCAAAAATGCTTTGGGGATGGAGAGATGGCTCAGAGGTTAAGGGCACTGCTTGTTCTTCCAAAGGTCCTGATTCAATTTCCAGCAGCCACTTGGTGGCTCACAACCATCTATGATGTGATCTGATGCCCTCTCTGGCATACAGTTGTATATGCAGGCAGAGCACTGTATACTTAGTAATAAATAAATAAATCTTAAAAGAGAGACAGAGAGACAGAGAGACAGAGAGACAGAGAGACAGAGAGACAGAGAGAACTTGTTGCAAAGGACCCAGGTTCAGTTCAGCACTCACATGGCAGCTCAAACTATCCATGACTCCAGTTCTTGGGATGATGCTCTCTGCTGGCCTGTAAGGACACCAGGCATGCACATAAAATAAAATAAATAAGTCTGAAAAAAAAAGCCATATTCTGTACTCCATACAAGGCAATAGAGTGCATAGAACTAGGGCATTGGACAAAACCAGACAAAAGCCCAGAGCATTGAACATTTAGTCCTACCATATATAATATAAACATATATATAACGAGGGAGATAAGAAGATATGTTTATAAAATACGTAACACTGGGAAACTAATGGGCACCAGGAAGGAAAACAGAGCAGGCAGAGGAGTGGCCACATGTGTGTGAGAGGAAATGCTGAGGTGGCTGGCGGCAGCCTTATAAGCAGGAGCAGTGTGAGCAGCAACGGTGACCAGAGGAGAGGAGCCATGAAGCCAGAGGTGCAGGGTGGTGGCTCAGGCCCGGCCTTGTGGGTCAGAGTGGGCTCTAGTTAGAAAGCACTGGGAGGTGCTGGCCGAAGGGCATCCTGACCGTAGACTCTGATGGCATCACTGGTGCCTGTGCAGAAAAGACAGATGGGAGCAGAATCAGCCACGTGGGTCAGGAGACTCTGGAAGTGGGGGAGCTGTGGTTTAGAATGTCAGCAGAGAGGCGGTGAGTGTGTGTGTGTGTGTGTGTGTGTGTGTGTGTGTGTGTGTGTGTGAGAGAGAGAGAGAGAGAGAGAGGGAGAGAGAGAGAGAGAGAGAGAGAGGCAGGGATCACCACAGAGGGCTGCTGTGACAGGCAGGGATCACCACAGAGGGCAGCTGTGACAGGCAGGGATCACCACAGAGGGCTGCTGTGACAGGCAGGGATCACCACAGAGGGCTGCTGTGACAGGCAGGGATCACCACAGAGGGCAGCTGTGACAGGCAGGGATCACCACAGAGGGCTGCTGTGACAGGCATGCGTCACTACAGAGGGCAGCTGTGACAGGCAGGGATCACCACAGAGGGCTGCTGTGACAGGCAGGGATCACCACAGAGGGCTGCTGTGACAGTCAGGGATCACCACAGAGGGCTGCTGTGACAGGCAGGGATCACCACAGAGGGCAGCTGTGACAGGCAGGGATCACCACAGAGGGCTGCTGTGACAGGCAGGGATCACCACAGAGGGCTGCTGTGACAGGCAGGGATCACCACAGAGAGCTGCTGTGACAGGCAGGGATCACCACAGAGGGCAGCTGTGACAGGCAGGGATCACCACAGAGGGCTGCTGTGACAGGCATGCGTCACTACAGAGGGCAGCTGTGACAGGCAGGGATCACCACAGAGGGCAGCTGTGACAGGCAGGGATCACCACAGAGGGCTGCTGTGACAGGCAGGGATCACCACAGAGGGCTGCTGTGACAGGCAGGGATCACCACAGAGGGCTGCTGTGACAGGCAGGGATCACCACAGAGGGCTGCTGTGACAGGCAGGGATCACCACAGAGGGCTGCTGTGACAGTCAGGGATCACCACAGAGGACTGCTGTGACAGGCAGGGATCACCACAGAGGGCTGCTGTGACAGTCAGGGATCACCACAGAGGACTGCTGTGACAGGCAGGGATCACCACAGAGGGCAGCTGTGACAGGCAGGGATCACCACAGAGGGCTGCTGTGACAGTCAGGGATCACCACAGAGGACTGCTGTGACAGGCAGGGATCACCACAGAGGACTGCTGTGACAGGCAGGGATCACCACAGAGGGCTGCTGTGACAGGCAGGGATCACCACAGAGGACTGGTGTGACAGGCAGGGATCACCACAGAGGGCTGCTGTGACAGGCAGGGATCACCACAGAGGGCAGCTGTGACAGGCAGGGATCACCACAGAGGGCTGCTGTGACAGGCAGGGATCACCACAGAGGGCTGCTGTGACAGGCAGGGATCACCACAGAGAGCTGCTGTGACAGGCAGGGATCACCACAGAGGGCAGCTGTGACAGGCAGGGATCACCACAGAGGGCTGCTGTGACAGGCATGCGTCACTACAGAGGGCAGCTGTGACAGGCAGGGATCACCACAGAGGGCAGCTGTGACAGGCATGCGTCACTACAGAGGGCAGCTGTGACAGGCAGGGATCACCACAGAGGGCAGCTGTGACAGGCAGGGATCACCACAGAGGGCTGCTGTGACAGGCATGCGTCACTACAGAGGGCAGCTGTGACAGGCAGGGATCACCACAGAGGGCTGCTGTGACAGGCAGGGATCACCACAGAGGGCAGCTGTGACAGGCAGGGATCACCACAGAGGGCTGCTGTGACAGGCAGGGATCACCACAGAGGGCTGCTGTGACAGGCAGGGATCACCACAGAGGGCTGCTGTGACAGTCAGGGATCACCACAGAGGACTGCTGTGACAGGCAGGGATCACCACAGAGGGCTGCTGTGACAGTCAGGGATCACCACAGAGGACTGCTGTGACAGGCAGGGATCACCACAGAGGGCAGCTGTGACAGGCAGGGATCACCACAGAGGGCTGCTGTGACAGTCAGGGATCACCACAGAGGACTGCTGTGACAGGCAGGGATCACCACAGAGGACTGCTGTGACAGGCAGGGATCACCACAGAGGGCTGCTGTGACAGGCAGGGATCACCACAGAGGGCTGCTGTGACAGGCAGGGATCACCACAGAGGGCTGCTGTGACAGGCAGGGATCACCACAGAGGGCAGCTGTGACAGGCAGGGATCACCACAGAGGGCTGCTGTGACAGGCAGGGATCACCACAGAGGACTGCTGTGACAGGCAGGGATCACCACAGAGGGCAGCTGTGACAGGCAGGGATCACCACAGAGGGCTGCTGTGACAGTCAGGGATCACCACAGAGGACTGCTGTGACAGGCAGGGATCACCACAGAGGACTGCTGTGACAGGCAGGGATCACCACAGAGGGCTGCTGTGACAGGCGGGGATCACCACAGAGGGCTGCTGTGACAGGCGGGGATCACCACAGAGGGCTGGTGTGACAGGCAGGCGTCACTACAGAGGGCTGGTGTGACAGGCAGGCGTCACCACAGAGGGCAGCTGTGACAGGCAGGCGTCACTACAGAGGGCTGGTGTGACAGGCAGGCATCACCACAGAGGGCAGCTGTGACAGGCAGGCATCACTACAGAGGGCAGCTGTGACAGGCATGCGTCACCACAGAGGGCTGGTGTGACAGGCAGGGATCACCACAGAGGGCAGCTGTGACAGGCAGGGATCACCACAGAGGGCTGCTGTGACAGGCATGCGTCACTACAGAGGGCAGCTGTGACAGGCAGGGATCACCACAGAGGGCTGCTGTGACAGGCAGGGATCACCACAGAGGGCTGGTGTGACAGGCATGCATCACTACAGAGGGCTGGTGTGACAGGCATGCGTCACTACAGAGGGCTGCTGTGACAGGCAGGGATCACCACAGAGGGCTGGTGTGACAGGCAGGGATCACCACAGAGGGCAGCTGTGACAGGCAGGGATCACCACAGAGGGCTGGTGTGACAGGCATGCATCACTACAGAGGGCTGGTGTGACAGGCATGCGTCACTACAGAGGGCTGCTGTGACAGGCAGGGATCACCACAGAGGGCTGCTGTGACAGGCAGGGATCACCACAGAGGGCTGGTGTGACAGGCAGGGATCACCACAGAGGGCAGCTGTGACAGGCAGGGATCACCACAGAGGGCTGGTGTGACAGGCATGCGTCACTACAGAGGGCTGGTGTGACAGGCAGGGATCACCACAGAGGGCTGGTGTGACAGGCATGCGTCACTACAGAGGGCTGGTGTGACAGGCAGGGATCACCACAGAGGGCTGGTGTGACAGGCAGGGATCACCACAGAGGGCTGCTGTGACAGGCATGCGTCACTACAGAGGGCTGGTGTGACAGGCAGGGATCACCACAGAGGGCTGGTGTGACAGGCAGGGATCACCACAGAGGGCTGGTGTGACAGGCATGCGTCACTACAGAGGGCAGCTGTGACAGGCATGCGTCACTACAGAGGGCAGCTGTGACAGGCATGCGTCACTACAGAGGGCTTCTGTGACAGGCATGCGTCACTACAGAGGGCTGGTGTGACAGGCAGGGATCACTACAGAGGGCTGCTGTGACAGGCATGTGTCACCACAGAGGGCTGGTGTGACAGGCAGGGATCACCACAGAGGGCTGGTGTGACAGGCAGGGATCACCACAGAGGGCTGCTGTGACAGGCATGCGTCACCACAGAGGGCAGCTGTGACAGGCATGCGTCACCACAGAGGGCTGTGACAGGCAGATGACATCTATGTTTGGTTCAAATGTCTCATGAATTTCCTTTAACCAACTTGGCCCACTTTTTCTCCTTGCAGTTTATTTTGTGAAGAACCAGGCGTGTTTTGGGCACGCATTCTGCCACACCCTTCCTAAAGAAGCACCGTGGGGGGTGGGGGGGGAGGCCTTTGTCAGGAGCACGCCTTGTCTGGTTCTCTCTGTTATAAAGAGCAGCCATTGGTAGCGACTGCCTGCATAGAGAGCTCATTAGGGGAACAGGGCTATGTCTAAGAGCAACGAGCTTGTGTGCAGCAAATGAGTCTCAAGCAGTTCACTCCGTTCTCCCCTGCTCTGCCTCTTAACTAATACACACATGCATTTATCCACTAATCTTTATTTATTATATTTTTAAGGAAGAGTATCTACCAAAGTGTTCTCCACTCTGTCTGCCGTGCTTGGGCTCTTCGTTTGTTTCTTTGGACACAGATTCTGGAAAACAGGTACCGTTTCCCACATAGCCCCGCATTCTGCACCTTATGCTGTGTCTCCTGCTGCCGGGCTGTGAGGACGTCCCCGCTGTTCACAGATTTCTGTGGCTGCGTTTTCTCCCGATCTCAGCAGCAGAGTGCAGCGTGGGTTGTATGGCGGAGCTCAGATTGTTCCGTCTGCTAGCCAGCTGGAGATGGCTGATTGGTGACAGCTGGACAGCTGTCTGGGTTTGGGGACAGCAGTAGGCTCGATCTGGTAGAGACCAGGCTGGCCTTGTGGTGAGCAGTGATCTGGAACCTGTTCAGCATGGAGCTTGTAGCCTGAGAAGGGCACAGGTGCCTGGGGCAGGAAGTGGGTGGGACTTCCGCACTGCCTCTTATGTAATGCTTTCACTTAGCCCTCGCTGAAGCCCCAGGCTGTGAGGCTGAGCCCTGCAGCTGCCTGGGAGCCCGCTCTGACCGGGTTTGAAGTTTCAGGTTTCCCCCTTTCCTTTTCACATGATCTTTCTTCTTGCTTAATTGGTAAGAAAGAATTGTGGGAGGAGTCGGTCCTCTATGATTACAAACTGGGAGTCCAATTGCTATCCTGTGGGAAGTCCTCAAACTGTTTCCATGTTGAGATACAGTGTTCTGTAACAACTGGGGAGAACTTGAGAAAATGGCAGAGCTGCGTCCTCCTCATCAAGGTTAGATTTGCTTTTGGGAAACAAGGTTATCTGTGGGCTCAGGCCACAAAGACTTCAGTGGGTGAAGGGACGATAGGAAAGTCTCCTCCTTCCTCACCGCCTCATCTCTCAGCTTTGTTTTTGTTTATCTGACCATTGTTATTTAGTGCCTCCTTTCAGAGTAGACACAAGTTTTTCAAGTAGAAAACAGAGGCCTGGGGACAGCGGAGGGTGGTGTGTTTGGCAGTATATGCAAAGGGAAAACAAAGGGCTGGGGATATGGCTGTGTGTAAGGACCTGAGTTCAAACCCCAGGGCCCATGTAGTGGTAGTGGGTGTGGTAGTGGGTGTGGTAGTGGGTGTGGTAGTGGGTGTGGTAGTGGGTGTGGTAGTGGGTGTGGTAGCGTGTGTCCATGAGACAAGGTGGGATGTGGAGAAAGGAGAAGGCCAGCAGCTCTGGGGCCAGCTAAGCAGGTGGGCAAATGAGCAGCAGAACATGGCATGCCTCAAAGGGTGAAAGGCAAGGACTAACGCCTGAGCTGGCCTCTGGCCTCTGGCCTCACAAGCTCACCCCTATTAAACACACAACAACAAAGGTATGTTGTGGCCTCACAAGCTCACCCCCATTAAGCAAAACAAAACAAAACAAAACAAAAACCAAGGCATGTTATAGTGGCACAGTCCTGTAATCCTAGATTTTGGAAAGCTGAGGCAGAAGGATCATGAGTCTGAGGCTAGCCTGGGGTACATAAATAAAGGAGAGCCTTTTTTGAAAGGGGAGGAGGAGGAAGAGGAAGAGGAGAAGAAGAAGGAAGAAGAAGAACAAGAAGAAAGAAGCCTAGTATAGGAATTATGAAATTAGCACATAACCATCACATTATGTAACAGGCATAGCACAGGCAAGTGCAGTCAGTACCTAATGCTGTTGCCGAGTAATTCATTGTTTGTTAATAATAAAGGACTTTACCCGAGACTCTTGGGGTTTCCCTGCCTTTCAGATAACCATTTCTTCTGGGAACAGCCATGCTGTATGAATTCTATGCGCTCTAGCTCCAGACTTGTAAATTAGATGCCTCTGTTGCATAGTGAAGACGCCTGACATAGGTTTTCATCTGATTCCTTCTAGAATTATTCTTCATTGGCTTCATCTTCCTGGGGTTCTTCTTCTACATCCTGATCACCAGACTGACGTCGGTGAGGTATGACGGTGAGTGTAGATGACGGTGTAACTGGGTGTGCAGACAGTGGTGTGACGGTGAGTGTAGATGACAGTGCGGCTGGTGTGCAGACAGTGGTGTGACGGTGAGTGTAGATGACGGTGTGGCTGAGTGTGCAGACAGTGGTGTGACGGTGAGTGTAGATGACGGTGTGGCTGAGTGTGCAGACAGTGGTGTGACAATGAGTGTAGATGACGGTGCGGCTGGTGTGCAGACAGTGGTGTGACGGTGAGTGTAGATGACGGTGCGGCTGAGTGTGCAGACAGTGGTGTGACGGTGAGTGTAGATGACGGTGCGGCTGGTGTGCAGACAGTGGTGTGACGGTGAGTGTAGATGACGGTGCGGCTGGTGTGCAGACAGTGGTGTGACGGTGAGTGTAGATGACGGTGCGGCTGGTGTGCAGACAGTGGTGTGACGGTGAGTGTAGATGACGGTGCGGCTGGTGTGCAGACAGTGGTGTGACGGTGAGTGTAGATGACGGTGTGGCTGAGTGTGCAGACAGTGGTGTGACGGTGAGTGTAGATGACGGTGCGGCTGGTGTGCAGACAGTGGTGTGACGGTGAGTGTAGATGACGGTGCGGCTGAGTGTGCAGACAGTGGTGTGACGGTGAGTGTAGATGATGGTGCAGCTGGTGTGCAGACAGTGGTGTGACGGTGAGTGTAGATGACGGTGTGGCTGAGTGTGCAGACAGTGGTGTGACGGTGAGTGTAGATGACGGTGTGGCTGGTGTGCAGACAGTGGTGTGACAATGAGTGTAGATGACGGTGCGGCTGGTGTGCAGACAGTGGTGTGACGGTGAGTGTAGATGACGGTGTGGCTGGTGTGCAGACAGTGGTGTGACAATGAGTGTAGATGACGGTGCGGCTGGTGTGCAGACAGTGGTGTGACGGTGAGTGTAGATGACGGTGCGGCTGAGTGTGCAGACAGTGGTGTGACGGTGAGTGTAGATGACGGTGCGGCTGGTGTGCAGACAGTGGTGTGACGGTGAGTGTAGATGACGGTGTGGCTGAGTGTGCAGACAGTGGTGTGACAATGAGTGTAGATGACGGTGCGGCTGGTGTGCAGACAGTGGTGTGACGGTGAGTGTAGATGACGGTGCGGCTGAGTGTGCAGACAGTGGTGTGACGGTGAGTGTAGATGACGGTGCGGCTGGTGTGCAGACAGTGGTGTGACGGTGAGTGTAGATGACGGTGCGGCTGGTGTGCAGACAGTGGTGTGACGGTGAGTGTAGATGATGGTGCGGCTGAGTGTGCAGACAGTGGTGTGACGGTGAGTGTAGATGATGGTGCGGCTGAGTGTGCAGACAGTGGTGTGATGGTGAGTGTAGATGACGGTGCGGCTGGTGTGCAGACAGTGGTGTGACGGTGAGTGTAGATGACGGTGTGGCTGAGTGTGCAGACAGTGGTGTGACGGTGAGTGTAGATGACGGTGTGGCTGAGTGTGCAGACAGTGGTGTGACGGTGAGTGTAGATGACGGTGTGGCTGGTGTGCAGACAGTGGTGTGACGGTGAGTGTAGATGACGGTGTGGCTGAGTGTGCAGACAGTGGTGTGACGGTGAGTGTAGATGACGGTGTGGCTGGTGTGCAGACAGTGGTGTGACGGTGAGTGTAGATGATGGTGCGGCTGAGTGTGCAGACAGTGGTGTGACGGTGAGTGTAGATGACGGTGCGGCTGGTGTGCAGACAGTGGTGTGACGGTGAGTGTAGATGACGGTGTGGCTGAGTGTGCAGACAGTGGTGTGACGGTGAGTGTAGATGACGGTGTGGCTGGTGTGCAGACAGTGGTGTGACAATGAGTGTAGATGACGGTGCGGCTGGTGTGCAGACAGTGGTGTGACGGTGAGTGTAGATGATGGTGCGGCTGGTGTGCAGACAGTGGTGTGACGGTGAGTGTAGATGACGGTGCGGCTGGTGTGCAGACAGTGGTGTGACGGTGAGTGTAGATGACGGTGCGGCTGGTGTGCAGACAGTGGTGTGACGGTGAGTGTAGATGATGGTGCGGCTGAGTGTGCAGACAGTGGTGTGACGGTGAGTGTAGATGATGGTGCGGCTGGTGTGCAGACAGTGGTGTGACGGTGAGTGTAGATGACGGTGCGGCTGAGTGTGCAGACAGTGGTGTGACGGTGAGTGTAGATGACGGTGCGGCTGGTGTGCAGACAGTGGTGTGACAATGAGTGTAGATGACGGTGTGGCTGAGTGTGCAGACAGTGGTGTGACGGTGAGTGTAGATGACGGTGCGGCTGGTGTGCAGACAGTGGTGTGACGGTGAGTGTAGATGACGGTGCGGCTGGTGTGCAGACAGTGGTGTGACGGTGAGTGTAGATGATGGTGCGGCTGAGTGTGCAGACAGTGGTGTGACGGTGAGTGTAGATGATGGTGCGGCTGGTGTGCAGACAGTGGTGTGACGGTGAGTGTAGATGACGGTGCGGCTGAGTGTGCAGACAGTGGTGTGACGGTGAGTGTAGATGACGGTGCGGCTGGTGTGCAGACAGTGGTGTGACAATGAGTGTAGATGACGGTGTGGCTGAGTGTGCAGACAGTGGTGTGACGGTGAGTGTAGATGACGGTGCGGCTGAGTGTGCAGACAGTGGTGTGACGGTGAGTGTAGATGACGGTGTGGCTGAGTGTGCAGACAGTGGTGTGACGGTGAGTGTAGATGACGGTGCGGCTGAGTGTGCAGACAGTGGTGTGACGGTGAGTGTAGATGACGGTGCGGCTGGTGTGCAGACAGTGGTGTGACGGTGAGTGTAGATGACGGTGTGGCTGAGTGTGCAGACAGTGGTGTGACAATGAGTGTAGATGACGGTGCGGCTGGTGTGCAGACAGTGGTGTGACGGTGAGTGTAGATGACGGTGCGGCTGAGTGTGCAGACAGTGGTGTGACGGTGAGTGTAGATGACGGTGCGGCTGGTGTGCAGACAGTGGTGTGACGGTGAGTGTAGATGACGGTGCGGCTGGTGTGCAGACAGTGGTGTGACGGTGAGTGTAGATGATGGTGCGGCTGAGTGTGCAGACAGTGGTGTGACGGTGAGTGTAGATGACGGTATGGCTGGTGTGCAGACAGTGGTGTGACGGTGAGTGTAGATGACGGTGTGGCTGAGTGTGCAGACAGTGGTGTGACGGTGAGTGTAGATGACGGTGTGGCTGAGTGTGCAGACAGTGGTGTGACGGTGAGTGTAGATGACGGTGTGGCTGGTGTGCAGACAGTGGTGTGACGGTGAGTGTAGATGACGGTGTGGCTGAGTGTGCAGACAGTGGTGTGACGGTGAGTGTAGATGACGGTGCGGCTGGTGTGCAGACAGTGGTGTGACGGTGAGTGTAGATGATGGTGCGGCTGAGTGTGCAGACAGTGGTGTGACGGTGAGTGTAGATGACGGTGCGGCTGGTGTGCAGACAGTGGTGTGACGGTGAGTGTAGATGACGGTGTGGCTGAGTGTGCAGACAGTGGTGTGACGGTGAGTGTAGATGACGGTGTGGCTGGTGTGCAGACAGTGGTGTGACAATGAGTGTAGATGACGGTGCGGCTGGTGTGCAGACAGTGGTGTGACGGTGAGTGTAGATGATGGTGCGGCTGGTGTGCAGACAGTGGTGTGACGGTGAGTGTAGATGATGGTGCGGCTGGTGTGCAGACAGTGGTGTGATGGTGAGTGTAGATGACGGTGCGGCTGGTGTGCAGACAGTGGTGTGACGGTGAGTGTAGATGATGGTGCGGCTGAGTGTGCAGACAGTGGTGTGACGGTGAGTGTAGATGATGGTGCGGCTGGTGTGCAGACAGTGGTGTGACGGTGAGTGTAGATGACGGTGCGGCTGAGTGTGCAGACAGTGGTGTGACGGTGAGTGTAGATGACGGTGCGGCTGGTGTGCAGACAGTGGTGTGACAATGAGTGTAGATGACGGTGTGGCTGAGTGTGCAGACAGTGGTGTGACGGTGAGTGTAGATGACGGTGCGGCTGAGTGTGCAGACAGTGGTGTGACGGTGAGTGTAGATGACGGTGTGGCTGAGTGTGCAGACAGTGGTGTGACGGTGAGTGTAGATGACGGTGTGGCTGAGTGTGCAGACAGTGGTGTGACGGTGAGTGTAGATGACGGTGCGGCTGGTGTGCAGACAGTGGTGTGACGGTGAGTGTAGATGACGGTGCGGCTGGTGTGCAGACAGTGGTGTGACGGTGAGTGTAGATGACGGTGCGGCTGGTGTGCAGACAGTGGTGTGACGGTGAGTGTAGATGACGGTGTGGCTGGTGTGCAGACAGTGGTGTGACGGTGAGTGTAGATGACGGTGTGGCTGGTGTGCAGACAGTGGTGTGACAATGAGTGTAGATGACGGTGTGGCTGGTGTGCAGACAGTGGTGTGATGGTGAGTGTGGTATCACAGCACACAGGCCGAAGCTTAGGTTGTAACCTGCTGCTGTGTTGTCTCCCTCGTGCAGTTCGCCTGGTCCTCACAGCTGTAGCCGGCAGCGTTGGTGGAGCCCTCCTGGTGGCCTTGTGGTGGCGATTTGGGATCCTCACGCTCTGCATGCTGTGTGTTGGACTCGTTCTGGGGTTCCTTGTCTCTTCTGCGGCTTTCTTCAGCCCTCTGGGTAGGAGACGCTGACTCATGCTCTGTGAGGGCTTTAGTTAGGCTTCTGAGGCTGTGGGATCCAGGTCCCACAGTGTGCTGCTTATCTCTGCCTTCTGAAGAGCCATGGCACTTGCGGAGATGGCCTGATTCAGAAGAGAAGGCCCACGCAGAGCCCCGCCTAGGGGAATTTGGCATGTCCCCAGGGCTAGCTTTCTGGGCTTCTGTTACAGTGAAGGTAGGTGTCGGGACATAGGGCACAGCAGTGGCCGCATGTTGTAAGGAGCTTGTGATGGCAAAGGAGCTACATTTCTGTATGTGATTTGTAGAGCAACCCAAGTGCAGCATGGCTCTCAGCAAATGTGGTGTCCCCAGTCCGAGCCTCTCTCCAGGATGCACGTGTGTTCAGGTGTAGGAGCCCCGCTCATGAGTGTCAGTATTAAATGGGCATGTGTTCTTGGCTTGCTCTAAAAATACTGTCAACCACTTAATTTAGTGTGTGTTTAAGAGTATGGCGGAGGAGGTGTTGGATGTCACAGGTAACTTCCTGAGTCACTTTTCTTCTATGGTGTGGTGTGGACCCCAGTCATCAGGCGGTGGCTGGATGCTGATCCTTCTCAACGCCATAGCTCCCTTTAAAATTTTAACGATTTTACTTTTTTTTTTTTTGAGACAGGGTCTCACTGTATAGTTCTGGTAGCTTGGACTCATTGTGTAGACCGAGCTGGCCTCAAATTCAGAGATTCTCCTCCCTTAGCCTCCCAATTATCTAGGAGAACAGGCGTCTGTACCTTAAAAGCTAGTGTATAGAGAAGGCCTCACCTAGCTCTGGGTCACCCACATGTGTTGTCCGCTGATCTGTAGTCGCCGAGAGTGCTCAAGCGCGTAAACTCGCTCTGCTCCATCCTGTACATCTTCATGGCAGGAATTGGGTTAGGGGTTCAAATCTCAGATTGAGCTCGCTGCTTAACTCTGAGTATCGCCTGTGGGGTCCCCCACTACAGATCCTGAAGGTTTAGAGCTAGAGGGCTGAGTGGGAGCTACCACACAGTGGCCCACACATTCCCCCCACCCCCTCACCCCCCCACCCCGGTCGTCTTCCTGCTTAGAGGGTAAGGGTCAGGCCAGAGCCACAGAGCCAATGATGGAGACCAGCCTAGGGCAGCCTCTCCACCTTACCCTCTAGGTCCCTCACGCCTTCTGGAAAGTGCCCTTAAAAAGGGATCATGTTAGCCAGGTGTGGCTGCACACACTTTTTTTAAACAAAAGTCTTTTGTTTTTTATTCTCCAGTGCCTGTCTCTACACAGTAACTACAGAAAGCCACAAAACCATTCCTTCCTTTCTACTTTAAGGTATTAAAAATCCATGAAATTTTGCCCCTAAACTTTCATTAGAAGTTCCTGACACTTTTAGCAACTCCCTTAAAGAAAACTGAAACACTTTTCTGGTTTGGGTCCTGGATTCTTCTACACACAAAAGCAGCCCTGATTCTTGTTGATTGCTGCATGTGGATGACAGATGTCCCTGCCATAGGGACACCGGCTGCACACATTTTTAATCCCAGGAGAGGCAGGCAGATCTCCGAGTCTGAGGCCAGCCTGGTCTGCAGAGTGAGTTTCAGGACAGCCAGGGCTACGCAGAGAAACCCTGTCTTGGAAAAACAAACAAAAGCAGGTGTGTGGACTATATTGACCATTAAATGACAACAAAAGCGTGGGTCGAGTTGCCAGCGTACTCCCTGGCTGTCGCTTTAAGTCTCGTGAGTGTCTGTGTCCAGACACCAGGACAGTGAAAGTTAGCGTGTGAACATCTTGTTCCTTTGTGACTTCTCTGCCTTCCCAGGAAACCTCAGTGCGTTCCGTGACGATGGAGTGTTCTGGGTGACGTTCTCTTGCATCGACTTGCTCGTCCCAGTCATCTTCATGGGATGCCTGAGAATAGTGAGTGCTTCCCTGCAGCGGGCTCTCCCGCTCGCACGGCCTCCCAGCCCCCAGGAAGCAGCACCCAGTCCTTTCTGTGGGTTATTCACCCGGGAGGCGCTGTGGTCACCAAGTGACCTTGTTCTCCTTCAGAGTTGTAACCTAGGGGGTCTCAGGTCAGGTCTGCTTTCTCCAACCATGAAAGAAAGCAAGTTTTATTGAGAGTGAAAGTGCATGCAGACCCCACACAAAGACACTGACACCCCAGTGTGGACGGGGAAACTGAGCCCATCTGAGTTTCGGAGGGCTGGGGGTCCCCTTCCCTGATCTCAGTTGTGGAGGGCTGGGGTCCCCTTCCCTAATCTCAGTTCCGGAGGGCTGGGGGTCCCCTTCCCTGATCTTAGTTTTGGATGCCTGGGGGGTCCCCTTCCCTGATCTCAGTTCCAGAGAGCTGGGGGTCTCCTTCCCTGATCTCAGTTCCGGAGGGCTGGGGTCCCCTTTCCTAATTTTGGACTGATCAACTTAAACAAAGAAAGGGGAGCTATAGGCCACAGCTTCAGGTAAGCATGCTCTGACCAGCCTAGACTGGTCAGCCAGAAGGGGGCCTCGCTGAGGGAGAAAAAACCTGCAGGCCATCCTCACTTTGCCGGTGGGCCCTTCCCTTATCCCTGCCTGTCAGGGATCTGTGTAGCCCCCAGGCCCTCAGAGTGTCAGCACCCAGCAGTGGGAGCCAGGCCACACTCTAAGGAGGCTGTGTATCTTGTGCGTGCTTGGTACCCTTAGAGGCCAGAAGAGGGTGTCAGACCCCCTAGAGCTATAGGGAAGGACGGCTGTGATTGCCCATGTGGGCGCTGGGTCCCCTGCAAGAGCAGGAAGTGCTCTGAACCACTAGCCAGCCGTATTTTGACAGCTTGAACAGTGTGGCAGGAACTGTGGTGTGTGGGTGTGTGTGGGTGTGTGTGTGGTGTGTGTGTGTGTGTGTGTGTGTGTGTGTGTGGGTGTGTGTAGGGGCAGTCAGGAGGCACTAGAGGACAGGAAGGAATATGATGAAAAGACACTGTATGGAATTCTCAAGGGACAGAAAAGAGCGCATTACAGATGTGGAAGGCCGTCTCGCCCTACCTTCTCAGTGGCCCTTGTCGGTGCAGAGGCACAAGGCTGCCGTGAAGGCTGGAGTCTCTGGGTGACACCTGCCCACTCTGCCCTTTCACAGCTGAACATCCTGGCTTGTGGGATCGTGGGCTCCTACTCTGTGGTGCTGGCTATCGACAGTTACCTGTTCACGAGCCTCTCCTACATCACTCTGAACGTCCTCAGAAGAGCTCTCAACACAGATTTCCGTGGGGCCTTCATCAGAGCCCCTCTCCAGACCAACGGTAAGACTCGAGTCAAATGGGTAGGCTGCCTACCCACCCTGATGGGCACATACGCATCACCCAGGGCTGCCTACCCACCCTGACAGGGGCACATACACATCACCCAGGGCTGCCTACCCACCCTGACGGGCACATGCGCATCACCCGGGGCTGCCTACCCACCCTGACGGGCACATACGCATCACCCGGGGCTGCCTACCCACCCTGACAGGGGCACATACACATCACCCGGGGCTGCCTACCCACCCTGACAGGGGCACATATGCATCACTTGGGGGCTGAAAGAGGAACTGGTACTGATGCCATGAGAGTGCTCTGCCAATAAGCAGAGGACCCAGATGTCTAAAGTGCTGGGCATTCATCCTTCTAAGGCTGTGGCTCTGTAGGGCAGCCGCGTCTATGGACACTGCACACGTAAGGCTGCGGCTCTGTAGGGCAGCTGCGTCTATGGACACTGCACACGTAAGGCTGTGGCTCTGTGGGGCAGCTGCGTCTATGGACACTGCACACGTAAGGCTGTGGCTCTGTAGGGCAGCTGCGTCTATGGGTGCTGCACATGTAAGGCTGCGGCTCCGGGGAACCACACAGGCAACTTTCACCACCCACTTCAACTTTCTGGATGCCTATAGTGGGTCTGCTTAACACCAGGACTGTGGTGTCTCCTCACCGTGGCTTGTGGGTGAGGGAGTTCACGTTTGGATGTATGTCCAGAATTGGAAAGGTAGACTTGGGGTTAGCCCGTGAAGGGAAGGGCTGTCGTTCACTAACCGGTTCAGCGCCAGCTGTGTTCGTACACCGCTGCACTCCTAGTGTCCGGCGATCTGAAGCCGGAGGATTGCCACAACTTCGAGGCCAGCATGTGCTCATAGTGAGTTCCAGGTCAGGCCATCTCTAAAGACTGCCATCTTTAAAAACATAAAAGGAAACAGGAATAAAAGGGGGAGGGAGGGAAAAGAGAAAAGGAAAGAGGAGAACTTGGCCGGGAAGCAGTCAGTGGGTAAAGTGCTTGCTCAGCATCACGAGGACCCGAGCTCAGATCCCTGGAAGCCATGTGAAGGGCAGACATGACAGCGGGCATCCGTGACTCCGAGAGTGGGGCCTGCTGGCCGGCTCTCTAGCAGATCAGGTTTAATGGGAGAGGCTGTCAGAACAGTAAGGTTCTGTCTCACCTGCCACCCACTGCAGCCTCCACACACAGGAATCTGCACAAACCACATACAGTTTAAAAATACATAAAAATAAGAGGTGTGGTGACTCATGCCCATAATCTTGATATTCAGGAGGGCAAGGCAGGAGGATTGCCGCAAGTTTAGGGCTAGTCTGGGCTATAGCTTGAGGCATTCTTGAAAACAAACAACGCTCAACACAAAACCCCGTGAGTACAAAGGGCACTTCTCTCCTTCAGACTTCATCATCCTGGCTGTGTGGGGGATGCTGGCGGTCAGTGGCATCACACTGCAGATTCGGAGAGAGAGGGGACAGCCGCCTTTCCCACCCCATCCCTACAAGCTGTGGAAGCAAGAGAGAGAACGCAGAGTGACCAACATTCTGGACCCCAGCCATCACCTCCCGCCCCTGAGGGAGAGGCTTTATGGTCACATTGCTGGCATCACAGAGCTCTTCCAGAAGGCACAGCCTGCTGGGGAGCGGACGCCCCTGCTTCTGTAGCGGGCTGAGGGCTTGGTGGGTGTGTCTGGCCTGGAGCTCTCCTCTGCACCGCCCAGCTGTCCAGTCGGGGTCAGCTGGGGTCAGGGAGAGGGTGGCGCCCTGATGCACAGCAGCGACAGGGTGAGAAAACCCACCAAAAGCTTGGTTGTAGGTGTGTCCCCTCATTTTATACAGTCTGGAGAAGTTCCCTTTTGATTTATAAATGGATATGTTTTATAAAATACACCAAAATTATCGGTTCTCCTTAAAGCCTTGGTGTTTTTCTCATGGCTTCTTGAATAGTTCTGACTCTGAACCTGAGGAGGGGAGGCAGGTGGTGGGACTTCCTTACTTTGTGCAGAGATTAGGGATAGGGCCGGGCCTGACTCAGGGAAAGTAACATACTCGTATCTCAGACCAGGAACCTTTTCATTTTTTTCAGTATTTAAACAACTTATTTTAAAAACAATGCCAGGGCTGGAGAGATGGCTCAGAGGTTAAGAGCGCTGTCTGCTCTTCCAAAGTTCTGAGTTCAACTCTCAGCAACCACATGGTGGCTCACAAGAATCTAGAATGAGATCTGGCGCCCTCTTCTGGCCTGCAGGGGAACACACAGCAAACACTATATATGTAATACATGAAAATAAGTAAGTAAAAACAATGACAAACTATCCTAAAATGTATCAATATGGATTCTGTATTGTTTTGCCCGTTAGTGCTTAAAGTGGTAATTTAAATAATTTCTGTAATTGAAAATAGCTGTTTATTAAAGATACTAACAACTTCTCTGAGTAAGTTATTTACAGTCCAAATGGTGGCTGTTTTATCTTGGGGCCAGTTAAAGCAGCGTTGACTCATGATGACTGGACTGTATTTTGTCAGCAACAAGTTGATTGCTGGCTCACTCTGTAGTGTCCTTTTCCTTCCTGGCACTCTGAAGTTGTTGCTAATGATTTTGAGTAACCAATGTGCCTGTGCCCCAGAACTCAGAGGGAACCACCATTCAACTCCGCTGCTCCTCCTCGGGCTGCACAGCTCCCTCTGAGCACCAGGTTGTGCTCCTTGAGTGAGGGGACCACTTCCTGGATGATGCTTTTGGTCTCTTTACAGTGCAATTAGCTATTGACATTTCAGGTCATGGGTGGCCTCCTCAGTTTTGGCTTTGGAAAATGTTTTGAAGATAAAGCATACTGAAAAAATTATAAAAATGAACTACATTTGCTTTAGAAAATTCTTATTGTTGTTAGTCTAACTTCAGCAGTTAATTAAAAAAAAAATCCCTATAGGGACTCTGGTGTCTTGTCACATGCTTGTATTTCAATTGTGTGGTAGGTATGGTGGACACACTGCCAGTCAGAGCTGTAAAAGGCAAAATATGCTTTCTTGGAAGAATACACATTTTTAAACTTTAATAATTTTTAATAATTCCATTTGTATAATTTTTATAATAAACACCTACTTTGAAAACAATGCTTACGTCTTCCTTATGATGTCTCCAGAAGTTTATACTGGTTATGTTTGTATTTAAACAATCAAAATTAAAATACAGTTTTAGAAACTCCATTTGAGGATAACAGGAAGTGAAGGAAACACAGGGTGGTATGTTAGAGTTTACATATACGGATGTTTAAATGCTCATCTTTTGAGACTGGGTTTCATGTGGCCCAAGCCAGTCTTGAGGGTGCTATGCTGCTGAGGTTTGAGACTAGCTTGGTATAGGCACCAGAGGTCAGTAGGGGGTCACAGTCTGATTAAAGTGTGGGGGGCTTTGCATTTATTTATCCATTTTTGGCCTTTTGTGTGTATGTGTGTATATATACATATACATATATATACATACATATACATATATACATATATATATGTATATATATATATATTTTGGTTTTTTGAGACAGGGTTTCTCTGTGTAGCCTTGGCTGTCCTGGACTCCCTTTGTAGACCAGGCTGGCTTCAAACTCACAGCGATCCACCTGCCTCTGCCTCCCAAGTGCTGGGATTAAAGGCGTGCGCCACCACGCCCAGCTTTGGCCTTTTGTCTTGACAGCAGGTGTTAACATTAGTCCCCTCCTAGAGGAAGTGAGTATTTGAGAAACTCTAGGGAAAATACTGAGTCTTGGGCCAGAGTCCTGGTGGATTTGAGACTGGGAACTGATAAGATACCCTCAACTGTAAAGGAGTCAAAACCAGTATCGCTAACCCTGGTCATGCCCTCAGTAGGTAGGGAGCCTGGATCAAAAGTAGCATGCTTTCTGTGGCTGTACTCAAAGTTCCCCTGCGCTCTTCCACACCCGCTCCCCAGGGAATGGCTGCCTTGGGGCGAGCAGTTCCAGCGTGAGTACAGGGTTTACTGCTGGTGCTTGCAGTAGTAGCTACTGACTTACCCTGCGGCATGGAAAGACACAGCATTGGATGTCGTTAACTTAAGAAAAAACTCCAAGCCAAGAACCCCATGAAGAGCCTACTGGCCCACGGGTACAGGCGATGCACGCTCAAGCCTGGAGGGAGAGGACCAACGCCACACACGGGTCACAGCTGTGCTCCAGATGCATATAGTTATATATACACAACGCCACATGGGCGTCACAGCTGTGCTCCACATGCATATAGTTTTATATACACAACGCCACACGGGGGTCACAGCTGTGCTCCACATGCATATAGTTATATATAAACAACCCCAGTGTACAGGAAAACCTCACCTGTTTGTAATACACCTTTAAAAATAACTAGATAGGTTTTCTGACACTCAGGAAACACAGTAGGTTTGGGACTGTATATGTGGGGTGAGGCTGTGGGACAGACTGACGGGGAGGGGGTGTGAGGCTGTGGGACAGACTGATGGGGGGGGTGAGACTGTGGGACAGACTGACGTTGCTTGGCTCAATCCCAAGTGCTTTCTCCTGATAAGAACACCTCGTCCATGTCTAGTGACTCCCAGTATGTAAGAAGTGTCTATTTAATGCCTACCACAGCTGTTTCTGCTTTTTAAAAAATCTTTGTTCTTGAGTATCCACATAGAAGGGAAGCTCAGGAGGCCCAGCTTAAAGCAAGCATCGGGACTCAGGATGGTTAGGCACACAGCTTGCTTTCTTCAACAGGAAATGAATGGTGCCTGGTCACGGGCAAGCAGGAGTGAGTATCCCCAAGACCCTGGGCATTTTAAGGCCCTAATCCTGGGCTTTGTCATCACTGCCACATGCTGCCTCCCACACCAGTCCTGCACAGGCCTTCACGCCTGCAGGGCAAGCACTGTAGTAAATGAGCCATCTCCATACCTGTAGCTGTAAGTTGGTCCTTTATTGTCTTAAGACAGAGTATATAATAAAGCACACCAAGCGTGTCCTGGAAATGACTTCTTACTGTAACATACTCAGGGTGATTTTTATTTTATTTTACTTTATTTTTTGAGACAGGGTTTCTTTGTATAACACCCCTGTCTGTCCTAGAACTCATTTTGTAGACCAAGCTACCCTCAAACTCACTGAGATCAGCCTGCTTCTGCCGCCGGAGTGCTGGGATCAAAGGTGTGCACCACCCCCCACAGCCTGAGGTTGAGTGTTACTCACTCTACAGTGGCTTGGACTGGGGCCAGCAGGTATGTTCCTGAATACACAGCCAGCAGGACTTGCTAACGAATTCAGTACAAGACATAAAAGAAACGATGGTCTAACATGCTACCATCTTTTGCCCTGCATTTGCCCTTGCAAGGATGTGGACGACCACAGAGGGTTGGGGATGCAGAGTTTGGCTTTGGGGCAGTTTGGGTCTGAAATTTCTCTATGGCAGCCACAGACGGATTAGTGTGGAGTCTGAGAGTCCCAGGGCATTGGGTAAGAACTGAGGGGAGTCACACACTATAAAGGAATAAGGCATGTACGTACACAAACATACACATGTGTGTACACACGCATGCACACACATTAGGCCTAACGGTATACAGGATATATACAACCTTCTGAGTCCAAACCCCACCACCACCCACCCTTCCAGCAAAGAGAATGAATAAGCTTCAAAAAAAAAAAAGTGTATTTAAGAAATGTTGTAAGCTTTGTTTTCAAATTAAGCCTGAGACCATACCAGTTTTAAACACTCATCTTTATTGACAAAATAGGCTCCTCCTCAGCACTCTCAGATGTAAGTGTCACGTGTCTTTGGGGGGTGAGGTGGGTGGGAGAGGATGGAAAACTGTTGCTAAAAACAAAGCAAATGTCCTTCAGTATTCACAACCTTAAAATTACATCCAAGAAGACAAAGGATAAATAATTTTTTATAAAAATAATTACTTCTCAAATAACATTTTATAATAGAGCTACTCAATGCATTGCCTCTGACTTATTTCAACTGTGCAGACTTTCTTTTTAAAATTCTGGCCTAGGACAAAACTACATGAAAGAATGAATCATTAAATTAAGGGATGCTCTCCAAAAACCAACAGAAAATCTTAAAAATAAATTCACTTGTATAAAATATTAAGGCCTCTGCATGAGAACTGTCTACCATCTGGCCACTAGTCTTCTCCTAACGGCCAACGGCCCCGTAAACCTCAAGCTTTTGACTGAATTTCTCAAGTGAAGTCCTTTGAAACTTTTGCCAATACGTGAAATTACATGTAACATTACAATCAAAGTAATATTTACTTAACAAATGAAAAACTTAAAAATTTTTATTTGTGCTAATTGTAGTATGTACTTCACATACAAGTATATTTTTAGCCATCCTTTACCCTGATGACTACAAAATAACAATTTAGGTTTCAATTGGTGTTAAAGCACACGTCTGTATCCTGTGGCCTTAAAAAGCTTTATGTATCGTAACTGATTTTTTTTTTTAAAATTTGTTTTGAGACAGGGTTTCTCTGTGTAGCCCTGGCTGTCCTGGACTCGCTTTGTAGACCAGGCTGGCCTCGAACTCACAATGATCCACCTGCCTCTGCCTCCCAAGTGCTGAGATAAAGGGCGTGCGCCACCATGCCTGGCCCAAATATGGTATTTTTTTAAGTGCAATGGAAAATGCCTATGGCTCCACACTTGGCTGGCGTTTTCTGAGTCACAGGCTGTAGAGAATACCTCACAGGTCATAAGAACCAAATTGAGCTTAGTAGACTTGGACCCAGAACATTGTTTTTGGAACTTGCATCTACTTGTTAAGTATTTGAAGAGTAATTTCTTAAACAACAACAAAAGAATTCCAAATTTGCCCAGAGATGAACATGCCTATCTTGTGACATCACATCAACTCTGTCCACGGTGGAAGGTCTTACCTTAAACACCAAGTGGAGAGGAGGAAAAGCTGGCCTCATTGTTAACCGAGAACAAAAGCAATCTTTCAAAGTAGTTTAACCTACTAAGTGTGTCTACACACGCCTGTCTTTCTTAGAAAGTAATATTCCTTCTCTTTCCTTCCTGAGATGGTACTGCACACTCAAGCAAGCATGGTAACTGCTAGCTAAGAGTTGTGGGAACTAGGTGTAAGCATTTTCCTTCTGTTTGTGGTGCAAGTGACATTCCTATTAGAGCCTTTAACCTTGAACTGTCTGACAGACTGAATAAATGGGAAGGCTGACAGGCAAGCACTAAGGCAGAAGCCTCATGGTACATAAGCTGTGTTGACTCTGACATTGAGCAGGAAGGGTAAGACTTGGAACAATGTCTTCCATTTAGAAAACCACAGCAGAATTTACGTTTGAATCTGGGATACTGTAGGATTTCCAATGCTTATTGGAGTATTCAGGGTAACCTATGTGTCATCCAGGAAGCCAACAGCACTTCTGAAACTGCAGTGCTCCGCAGCACCGTGAAGACTCACTGTTCACTCAGTGGTGCAGCGTCTAGTTTATGAGCAGCCACTGTCCACTCTTCTGCGGCCTCTGCCAGTGTACCTGTGCATACTGTGGAGGGGAAAGGCTGACTCAGGTCGGGTTTCATGGTCATTCGTCCACTCACTTCTGGGCTCGTCCTGGTGACCAGGCAGAAGGTCCCTCAGCTCTTCCTCAGACTCAGGTCGCTGTTAGTCACTAATGCAGACAGAGATGTACTCTCTGATGCATCATCCTTCCGAAGGTTCAAAAAGGATTCTCGAGTTATCTGAAGGATTTCCCTTAAGCCTTTGTTTTCTTGCTGTAAGGAGACAAGCAAAACCCAAGATGGTTTATACCTTATGCAAACAGGAGAGCACTACATGTGCACAGACAGAAAATTCTTGTTTGGATATTCATCCCTAAAAGATTCCTACAAGGCACTTCTAAGAGGGACACATTTTATTTTATTTACTTAAAAAAAATTTATTATGTATACAATGTTCTGCATGCATGTACACCTACATGCTAGATGAGGGCACCAGATCTCACCACAGATGGTTGTGAGCCACCATGTGGTTGCTGGGGATTGAACTCATGACCTCTGGAAGAGCAGCCAGTGCTCTTAACTACTGAGCCATCTCTCCAGCCCGAGGGACACATTTTAAAAGCCCAGCTAGCTGTATGAAGCTGCAGCATAAAAAGCAGGTTCTGCAGCCACACGAATGGATGGCTGTACTATGTGCTGTAAGCACCTTACAACCTGACTCTAAACAGATTTCAAAGCTGGGTGTGGTGATACCCGCCTTTAAGCCCAGCAAGGGCAGGGGGACGTCTATGAGTTTGAGGTCGTCCTAGCCTACATAAGGAGTTCTAGGCCAGCTAGGGTTACAAGTGAGACTTTGTCTCAAAAATAAAAACAAAAGACAAAACCAGATTTCAAATGGTGTTAAAGATGCAGGGTTGGTACTCAACCTCCCTCCCCAGCGCTGCAAGTCTTATGCTCTGTGCATGAGACAGGTGAAGGGGCAGAAATCAGCTTGGTTTACAACAGATTGGAGATCGTGTACATGTACGTGTATGTATACACACACACACACACACACACACACACACACACACACTCATTCATGCTAATTATAAATTTCTATGACTAATACCTTGAGGTAGATTTCTTTACTCATTAAAAGTTAGTATATGCTGCCTTCAGCAAAATTTGAGGCCAAGACCCATTGAAATAATTATTTAAAAAAAATATATAAATGATTATTTGGTATTGAAATCAATTTTGTCATTCTATAACCCTGTCTCTACAGCTATCTTCAGCCTTACTTTCTAAGTCTCAATGGTCTGGCCTGAGGGTTGTTTCTGAGCACAGTCCTGCCTTTCTCCTTTTATTTGTGGCTGCTTTTGCATCACCACAATGAAGCTGAGCAGATTAAAAACTATCCAGGTTGCAAAATGCAAAATATTTTCTGTTCCCTTGCTGAGAAAGCTGACCTACCCATTTATTACACAACTGGGAGAATACTATAAACTCAGAGACAGAACTAGTTTTTATGGCCAATCATTAAGAAATTTCCTTATCATGAATCTAAGAAAAACATTTTAAATTAAATATTTGGAAAAAAAATTAAATATTTGGGTGTATGTGTTATGTGTGTGTACACGTGAAGGACAGGAGCTGAAGGTGCGAGTCTCCTCTGTTGCAATCCACTTTACTTTTTGAGGTAGGGTCTTACTGAACCTGGAGCACTGCGCAGTCCTGACCTTTACACAAGCACTGGGGTCCAGAGTCAGGGCTTTTGCCTCACAGTCAGCGCTTACCCGCTGGAGAGCTGAGGATGACCTCAAGTTCCCAAGAGCTAGGATTAAGGGAGCACCACACCTGCATCGTTTGTGCATCATAAAACCTTTTTATATTGTTAGATCTCTAGCACAAAGAACGAGTTTTCAAACCATGAATGTCTTCAATTTCATAATTTTAAAACTCAGTACACACACACACACACACACACACACACACACACACACACACACACACACACGTATATTAAAACAATACAGAATCAAAACCTAACTTTCTCTTTTCTTTTTAAGATAGGGTCTGTGTAGCTCTGTCTATCTGAGAACTCACTCTGTAGATCAGGCTGGTCTTGAACTCAGAGACCAAGTACGAGTCTCTGGCTCCTGAGCGCTGGGACTGAAGGTGAGTACCACCATGCCTGGTTTAAAAATCCGCTTGAGTCACTGAGGATCCCAGACCCTCAAGTACCCAGTGGCCTACCCCACTTACTATCACCAGAGTCAGAACTCACTGCCACCGACTCAAGAGCACTGCAGGTGTTAAGATCGGGTGTTCTTGGTTGGAGTGTTTGCAGGGACACTGTCAACTTGTATTTGAAGTTTAAAACTCACTTCCAGTTGAAATATTCGCTCCTGTTCCTTGCAACCCTGCTGTTCGTCAATTTCAATAGCTTTTCTCATTACTGCTGCCATCTCGGTGATCTGGTCAACATGTGCTTGCAATTCCTGGAAGAAAGGGTGGATGTGCAAATAAGAGGAAGACTTTACTAGTCACATTTTAATTCTCTTTTGATAGAAACACAGTGTGATATCGCTATGTGGCCTCAACATGAATCCTAAGAAACTGGGTGGAGAGCAGGTGTTCAGATTAGAATTAAAGCTCCAGATCACAGTCTCACTCAGCCCTGCTCAAAATACTTGTCTATTTCACATCTATTGCAATGACCAGAAAGGTTTTCTTTTTCACATCTGCACGTACTAGTGTCAAAGTGATGGGAAATATAGAAATTGTTGGCACATGCAATCTCTTTCCTTCTCTGAAGCCTACAGGATCCGGTCTCCTCTGATCCCAATCAACCTAACCCTCTCTAGACCATCCTCCTCTCGAGAGCAGGAAGTGTAGGTCTGTTATTTACTTAGCGTTTGTTGTCTGAGAATTCTTAAGCAAAATCAACAAATTGCTATGGAGCATTAAAGCATGAAGTGTCTTTTCTTTTTGCCTGATGAAAACAGGGCTGTGAGTAGAACACAGATAGCCGTGTTGATCAGTCTTGGTCCTTACTGCACATCTATAGTAAGCCAGGTAAGCAAAGTGCAATTCCTCCTGAGACACCCCGCCACCCTTAGGAGCTTTGCTCAGCGACCAGTCAAGGTGGTGAGGAACGGACAGAAGCCTGAGAACAACTGTTTCTTGATAAACAGTTTCTATTGACAATAGAACTTACTATATTAAGGCAAAAGTTAACCATCAACGTGAGTAAAAAAAAAAAAATCTCCCAATGAATTTTATGCAGTTTGACCGGCTGTAGAAAGGATTCGGTCAAGACTGTAGAGAACCCACTTAACTCCTGAGCTGGAAGAGATGGCCCAGGACCTTTGGAATAGGCAGGCATTGCATCACTGACCCACACTGTAGCCCCATTTAATAATCTTAAAGAAAAGGAGCAGGCCTTATATAGTTTTGGTTTAGGAGACTGAATCCAAGGCTACATACATCCTTAAACCTTTGTCTTAACGGAGAAATCCTTGTAACCCAAGCACTTATAAGACACCACAGAGAACTCACCAGCTGCCTAGTACAACAGTTAGGATTAAAACTGAGTGTTAACAATTAGTCAGTGTCTCTCACTTGTAGGAGTCAGACTTTTAAGAGCTCAGTGGGCTCTGTGGCTACGTGCCTTCCCCATGACGCACAGACATGGAATGCTCAGGAAGGCCGCCTGGTAGCCTTGGGCTAGTTATGCTGTGCGGCCAAGCACAACCAAAGCACATGGCTGCCATTCTCTGCAGCACGGCAGCCACTAAGATGCCTGTTGTGGAGAAGATAAGTACAGAGAACCGAGAAGCTGACTGTGGTAACAGGAAGCCAATGATCTCGCCTTTAAAATGAAGAAAAAAGGTGTTGACTTTTCAGGCAGTCTGTTTTAACAAGACCATGAGGAAGAAACAAAGCAATACTTAGCCCAGGCAACGACTCACTCACTGTAAGGGTCACACTGCTTTTAAGGGACACAAAACAAGGACTGTGGTTCTAAAGCCTAAGTATCAGCGCAGCACCCTTGAGCTGCCTTGACATGCTGCCCACCTGAGTGTGAGCTTTTTTCTACTCTGCAGCAGCGGCCCAGCATGTCAACACTTAAGACACAAGCATCACTATGTACTGCTTTGTCGTCTGTGCAAAAGGCATTCCTATTTGTGAACCCAAACAAAAGGGTCACAGATAAAGATCTAAATAAAAAATTTTAAGTTTGATGGAGGACCAGTTCTTTTATACTAACAGACTGAAGTTAATATCAAGAAAACAGTTTTCTTTTTTAGACAGGACCTCACTGCCTAACTCTGGGTAGCCTGGAACCTGCCATGTAGACCAATCTCACCTCACACTCTCAGAGATCTCTCTGCCTCTGCCTCCTGAGAGAGAAAATATTTAATGTCTAGAAATACACTGCTTCATAACAACAAAAACTGCAGTACCACCTAGCAAGAGCAAACAAAAGATAGTGGGTAAACACCTCTAAAATTTCTGTCACATTTTATATATATATAAATTTACATATACTTATATCCTGTGCATGACACACAGAGAACTAAGGCAAACTTAAGGAGCTCTAGACTCAGCAGCACGGCCATGAAAAGCACACTGTTCTTCGATTGATTTCATTTATTTGCTGATCTATTCTGGGAGAGCAATTCAAAGTAAAACAACTTTTTAAAGGGACCCCCCTTGTATCCACCCCGAAGTTGACTGTTTGGTTTAGTGTACATTCTGATTTGCTTCCAAGTGCCTCCTCTCCAGGCCATGCTGAGGTGCTTCAAGGACGAGCCGAGGTGCATCAAGGAAGAGTCCTTCGCAGGTGTTACGAGGTACCATGTCAATCTGTAGTACAGAGTCATTATAATGTTAATACGGACCTCATCCGTAATTTAAAAACTGAATGAGTGTTAGTTCATGCGTGTTAGCCAACTGTTGGAATGTTTGTTTTTTTAAGATTTCCAAAAAGGCATCTGTTAGAAAATAATGTAAAAATAAGTGTTTAGATGAAACTGAGTTCGCTATTGATTTTAAATATGGACTCAGAGAACTGTTGGTGCGTGAGAAATTCTGCATTACTACAACCTCAAGTGGGAATTAGGGTCCCAGGGCAGCTACCCTCGCGGTGACCCGCTAAGTGTGTCGCAGAATTACTTGTAGGCTTAGGCATATTAGAGCACTGGTGCCTAAGGAGTTCCAGAACCCTGCACTTTGGTGCCTCCATCTATGCACTCCCCGCTCCTGTCGCTAACTCGAGGCTAGGTTACAGATCTGCCTTCTTTCAAGACTTTGCTGATGGAAGCCAAGCCTGCTCCTCCTATTACACCAGCGCTCACGCTCACCGCGGTCAGCCCCGCGGTCGCAGAATGTGTTCCTTCATTTACCCTGCTCTGGCCGATGACAACTAATTCAATGCAGGGTGTTAATAAATGTGTTACTTACTAGGCCAAAGTGTCTCCTTTTTGGGAAAAGTCAAAACCACAAACATTAATATGTATTAGTTAGAATTAATAGCAAATAACTCAACAGTCACTTTATGGATGGCAAGATCAGCACTTAGATGAACTCAATCTATACAATAAAAATGGAAAGCTTAGGGCTAATTAGGAAGTATTTAAATTAACAGGACACATCGCTGAATGGTACACACCAATGGGTTTTGTTTATTTTTGGTGAACACAGGGCGTCAGGCACTGAGCACATGCTCTACCACATGCTCTGCTCCTACCTCCTCACGTGTTTCAGAAAACATCGCTGCCACAGCGCTACTGCCGGGGCTCACAGACTGTAGATGTCACTCTCCACCCTCCCTCCCTCCCTCTTCTTTCAAAACTTCAAAATTTTGTTTTTCAAATTGTAAAACCTCGGGGCCTTTCATAATTTTAAAACTATCCATCAACTTTTTTTATTCTTAAAGAAACTCTCTTAGTCACATATTTACTTATTTTCTGAGAAGAAAGGTAGAACTAAAACAGGATCTCATGTAGTCCAGGCTGGCCTTGAATCCGACCTTTCTGCCTCCATCTCACAGGTAGGGGACTAAAGGCTGTGTCGCCATACTTGGCTTAGGTTTGCATTGAAATGCTCAAGCCAAATACCAAGAACTTCCATTTCATCAGGGCATGAATATTACATTAGATAATAGTAAATCTTTATTCTCCTACTATTTGACACAAGAGATAGCTATTACATTTCCTAATAATGTAAATGTGTCACCCAAAGAATACTATTAGTTATTTAATTCTGATAGAATAATTAAAAAATACAACAGACACCAATATGTTAGAAATATTTTAAAGAATCCAAAATATGTGTCAGCAATTGAGGAATGTTGTCACGTAACTACTACTACTTCTTAAACAGTGTGCGTTGTAAGCAGGCTACTTCACATTATCCACACAGCTAAGAGCCAGCCATCCCATCGGCTCTAACATCTTCACTTCACACTGGCAGTTAAACACAGTTTAATGTGAACAGCAGCAGTTTCATTCTGTCTGTTGTGAGAGCAACTGCCCCCACGTGACCCCAAGTAGACCACGCTCACGTCAGCTACATGCTGCCCTGGTCCCTTCCTTCCCCAGCCTCAAGGTCCCTCACTCAGACAAGACTCTGCGGGAAAACAATCCACACTCAGCTGCTGGCAGGCTTTAAAAGCATTTTTGCTTTAAACTGAATGTACCTTTATTTTTAAAAATAGTTTATTTTTGAACTAGTGTACACACACACTCACTCACTCACTCACTCACTCTCAAAGTCACTAAGGACAGCAATCCTAAGGCAGAGGCAGGAGGTCTCTGAAGGCTAGCCTGGTCTACGAAGTGAGTTCCTGGACAGCCAGAGGCTACAGGGTGAGACCTGTTACTGAGGAGTAAAGGAGTTAGAAACAGAAGCCAAGTAGAAAACAATACAGAACAAGAAATGGAGGGATGGCGACAAACGGCGCCAGCTAAAGTGTGAGGTGCTGTATGTACCACAGCGCCACGGATGCCCACTGTTCCCTGGGCTCACCAGCGGCCCCGGCTCTGCTTTCAAGGCAGTTTTGTAGGACGGGTTACCTTCGAGTGCTGCTCTTTTAACTTCAGTATTACACCTGGGTCGTCTTTTTTGCTAGCCATCAGCAGTCTGAACATTTGCTCTCGGTACTTGCTCATTATCAGCTCCAAGGCAGACTGGTGTTCTTCCAAAGATGTTCGCAGTTCTGTCAAAAACAATGTGCTTTATTCAAAGGAGTTAAGATTGCGTAAATTCTGTTCTTCCATTTAGTATTTATCAAAATGCTGAGATATAGGATATTTTAAAAAAGAAAACACGCAACAAATAAGTACCCCCTGCTTTTTTTTGGCTTTTCAAAATAGGGTTTCTCTGTCTAACCTTGGCTGTCCTGGACTCTATCTGCTGGTCTCAAACTCACAGAAATCTGCCTGCCTCTGGTGTGCGCCACCACACCCAGCAAGCCCCTCATTTTTTTTCCCCCTCATTTTTTATTGAATAAAGTTTTGTGTGTGCACACATGCCCCGGCACAGGCACAGAAGTCAGAGGACAACCTACCATTGCCTTTCACTTATACCATGTGGCTTCCAGGGACAGAACTCAGGCTGTCAGGCTTGGTGGCAAGTGTCCCTGATCCTCTGTCAAGCCATCTCTCAGTTTTAAAAAAGTGTTTATTTAAAACTCATTTCTTTCCTTTTGTTTTTTTGAGACAGGGTTTCTCTGTGTAGCCTTGGCTGTCATGGCCTGGCCTCTGCCTCCCTGAGTGCGCCACCACACCTGGCTTAAAACTCATTCGAGTTGTGAGGCCAGACTGAACAATGCAAGAAGCACAGTCCGGGGGTGGACTGCAGCTCTTATGCTCAACACGGAAGGATCCCAAAACAAGGGGCGTGAAAGTGAAGAAGCACTAAGAAACTGGTCTGCGATGGCAGTGGATGGGGGTGGGGGAGGGGGAGCGGTGGGAAAAGGACAAAAAAGAGACCAAGGACTGACTGAGGGCCCTTGTTCAAGGAAATAAAACTACTAGCCAAAATTTTAAACAAAAGCAACATGGCCATACTTATTCTGGGAAGTTCAGTCTAACGCTTGTGTTGAAGGATGGCAGGACAGACAGCACGGCAGGGCTTATGAGCACCCAGGCTGGGACTGCAGAGGATGGGGTGCAGGTCCTTTACAGGTAACCAGACTGCACACAGGCTGTTGAGGAGAAGCATCTAAGCTGGTGCTGAGCTGGGCAGAGGCTCGCAGAGGACTGGGCAGAGCAGCACTGAGTGTCACTCGGGGCAGATTAGATACGCAAGAGTGACTTCAGTGTACTTCCTCCCTGCTAAGAAAGAGCACTCTGTTTATTTCACGTGTGTATGTGAGTGCCTGGTGCCCACAGGAGGGTAGCTGGTCCTCTGGAGAGGGAGCTACAGAGGCTGCGCCATCTCTCTGGCCCCTCCCCAACTTGTAAATACACTAACTAGTCTCAAACCAACATCACAATGGAAGATTAGCGTTCACTTTAGTGACAATGCGTCTTGCCTTTGTTCTCTTGTTGTAGCTCTCTGATCTGTCTGTTTTCTTGCTGGATTCCCATAACTAGCGTGGACCGTGGCCGGTGTCTTGCAACTTCATTAAGTTCTTGGATTTCTTCCTGATACTAAGGAAAAGATTAAAGAACAACATATGCAAAGGCAGAATTTCACTATCTTATCTGACATGTGAACATAAGTGAACAGACCCTGCAGCAGCTGAGCAGAGGGTCACATGACCCAACACTCCATTCCTGAGGACGAGAAAAGGAAACGCTCACAGTGCTATTCCTCACAGTAAGGAAAACAGAGACCAGTCCAGCCATCTACTCAGGAAGGAGAGGACAGACAGGATGCGCTGCGTCCCCATGCAGTGAAACTCTACAGGAGGCCCTGTGCTCCTGTGCAGTGCAGCTCTGCAGGACGCCCTGTGTCCCCGTGCAGTGCAGCTCTACAGGATGCCCTGTGTCCCCGTGCAGTGCAGCTCTACTGGACAATGAACAGAAGAAAAGAGCCTGCCACCTACTATACCCCAATGAATTCTAAAATGCAGTAAAAGACCAATCACAAAAGCAGGTGCCTCCACATGACTCACTGCAGTGTCTAGAGCAGGCAAATCCCCTGTGAGAGAATCTGTGGTTTCCAAGGTTGAGAGGGTAGGAAGCCAGAAGACACCGATGTGTGTATAATTTGTTTAGTACGAGCAAGGCCCCAGGTTCCATCCCCAGCACCACAAAAAAGGGAGTGGACAAACAAAGTCTGCCTATTATATAGCTTTGGCTGTCCTAGAACTCACTTTGTAAAACCAGGCTGGCCTCAAACTCAGAGATCCACCTGCTTCTGCCTCCCAAGTGCTGGGATTAAAGGTATGTGCCACCATGCCTGGTTTGATTTTGAATTTTTCTAAAAATGAGAATCCAATTTTAGAATTTCATTCATTCTTCTTGAGGCATTCTTACTGGGTAACTATCAATGAGTTCATAATAACTTTGGTGGTTTGAAAGAAAATGGCCCCCGTAGGCCCATAGGGAGTGGCACTACTAGGAGGTGTGGCTTCACTGGAGGAGGTGCACTCTTGACTCAAGGGTGGGCCTTGATGTCTCACAAACACAAGCCAATTCTCTGAGGCCAGTGGATCAAGATACAGGACGCTCAGCTTCTCCGCCATGTTCCCCGCCATGCTGATGATGGACTAAACCTCTGTGTCTGTAAGTCAGCCCCAATGAAATGTTTTCCTTTACAAGAGTTGTGTGGTCAGTGGTCTCTTACAGCAATGAAGCTCTAACCAGCAGCATTCCTGGTTCTTAACTCCAGGACTCAACTCCTTTTTCAGGCACATTCATCACAGAGGTCTGTGCTTGCTGGAGCGCCTGGGTCAGGCTGACATCAAGGGGTGGGTGGCTTTAGGGTGACACAGATGCAAATCAGAGCGAGGGAACTTGCTATACGATTTCTGGTGGCAGAGAAAAGCAGACTGTTTTTCTCTGTGTAGCCCTGACTGTCTTGGAACTTGACCAGAGATCCACCTACCTCCCAAGTGTTGGGACTAAAGGCATGTGTCATCACTGTCTGGTAAGGGCTTTAAAAAAAAATTAATTCATGTATGTACATGAGTACTCTGTCCTCATGTACACCAGAAGAAGACACGGGATTCCATTACAGATGGCTGTGAGCCACCATGTGGGTGCTGGGAACCGAACTCAGGACCTCTGGAAGAGCAGCCAGCCCTCCATACCCAAGGGCTGCTTTTTTAAAAGCTGAAAATCCTTATGGGGGGGATGGCTCACACAGTAGCTGATCTGATTGTCTACTCAAAGATTCTTGCTATTAGCAAGAAGCAAAACCTACTTAATTTCTACTGTAAATGACAGATTTAAAACATGCTAGAAAAAATGAATTTGAAAAATTAATTTCCAAAAATGACTTGGTTATTAAATAAATGTAAGCACTTTTATAAGTAAAAGTATAAACATCCTGACATTAGTGAAATATGTTATCAAATGTATAGACGTAACAATTTCATTTATTATTTGACTCAAATGTACATTTCTGTCAGAAGAGGGATGAAATTTATAGGTTTTAAAATAAACCTACTGTCTTAGTCAGGGTTTCTATTGCTGCAACAAAACACCGTGACCAAAAGGCAAGCTGGGGAGGAAAGGGTTCGTTTGGCTTATACGTCCACATCAGTGTCCATCACTGAAGGAAGTCAGGGCAGGAACTCAAGCAGGGCAGGAACCTGGAGGCAGGAGCTGATGCAGAGGCCATGGAGGATGCTGCTTACTGGCTTGCTCAGCACGGAACCTTAGAGAACGCAGGACCACCAGGATGGCTGTACCTACCACGGCTGGCCTTCTCCCAGTGATCCTAACTGAGAAAACGACTTGCAGCTGGATCTCATGGAGGCTCCTTCCTCTCTGATGACTCCAGCTTGTGTCAACCTCCCTATATAAATGCCACTACAACATAATATCCCCTATTCCGAAGTGAAACAAACGCACAAGGGAGGCTCCCTGAAAACTTCAATTAGAAATTATTCGATTAGGTAGTAGTTTATTGTGGTTTGAATGAAAATGGCTCCCACTGGCTCATAGATTTGAAGCTGTGGCCACCAGGGAGTGGCACCACTTGACACACTACTGGAGAAGGTGTGTCACTGGGGGTGGCCTTTGAGGTTTCAAAAAACCCACTCCAAGCCGAGTCTCTCTCCCTGCTGTGTGCAGACCCAGATGCGGAGCTCTCAGCTCCAGCACCATGCTGCCTGCTGCCAATGACATTGGACTGGACTTCATCACTGGAACAAGCCCCAAATACATGTTTTCTTTTATAAGAGTTGCTGTGGTCAAGGCATCTTTTCACAGCAACAGAACACAGACCAAGACATTTTTTCTTTAATATTACTTAACCAAGTATCAGTGAACTTGGTTAAATGGAGTCAGCAAGGGGCAGTCAGACCTGCTTCATTGCTTCCACTCGCTTGCTGAGGGCCGTGGTCTGCTCGATCAGAGACTCTGCTGCATCATCATGGTCTCTCAGCCTTTCCACAAGGGCTTTAGCGTCAGCAAGTGCCTTCTCAATTGTGCAGCTCATTTCTGAAAGAATACCAACAGACACATTAAGGTCAGGACTTAAAGTCGACGCACCACCTCACCCTCAGTTGCTGGTTACGCTTCAGTTTCTAAGGCTTCACTCGTTAGACAGGAAAGCTGTTAGGAATATCACGCACCTCGACTGGGGTAGTAGCGTAAATGCACATCTGACTGTAAGAACTCTCCTTAACCCCCCCTCCCCACTCACACTCACAGCTGAACAGCCAAGCTGGCCTCTGTGTGCTTTTCTATGTCAGTCTCAACTTCGCTTGGAAGAGCTTCTGCTTCTCATGTAAAGTGACATTAAAGTCCCAATTCCTGCATTTTTCTTAGCGGTGGGAACAGCTGCCACAGAGGGTACCATTAGCTAATACAGGCAACTCTCACTGTTTCAGGAGAAGCTGAGGGGATTTTGAGATGGCAACAGAGGCCAACACTCTCCTCTCTCCAGCACAGGGAACAGGCAGCAGGTGTGCAGCTGCATTCTGAAGGTGACGTCAGGGAACACTCAACAACAGCAGGACATCTGCTGCAAGGGTGCCATGGCCAGAGGGGGCAAGCCTCCCCTTGGCAAAGTGGGAGTGAACAAGAGATAGATACCACGAGAGATACAGTAACTAAGTCAAGAGCAAATGAAGAGCCACAGGTGGAAGCCATAATTGCAATCCCAGTGCGGAGAGTCTGCAGCAGCGGATCAAGACAAGGAGTCCAACTGGGTCCCACGTCTGTCTCAATCCACTCCCTGAGAGAACAAGAGAGGTCCTTGCAGAGGCAGATTTCACTGTGGACACAAGCGAGCTGAACAACACATGTCACACACACGAACGAGCAATTCAGAGTAGAGCAACGGATCCCGCAAGCCCACAGAGGACAAGCAATGGTCCTGTAACTACTATAGCCACTGGAGACAGTTACGCAACCACACTCCCACAGATATTCTCTAACAAGCTCAACTAGTAAAGGATTCGGAGTTAAAAATAACTAGCAAACGAAGCTCCACACCCAGGGAGCTTCAGTAGCAAGTTCTAGAACACATCACGGCTGGAGACATGGCCCAGCCGGTAAGAGCACTGCTGTTCTCGCAGATGAGCAGGCTTGCTTCTGAGCACCCATGGGTGGCTCACAATATTCCTATCTCTAGCTCAGGGCTCTGACAGCCTCTTATAAGCTCCATGAGCTCTAAGCACACACTAGGAGCACGCAGGCGCGCGCGCGCGCACACACACACACACACGCACACGCACACACAGGCAAAAGGTCCATACACTTAAGCTATGTGACGGAGTTAAAGACTCAATATAACAAGGACAGTAGGTTTTCGGTTGTCAGTCTGACGCAGCCAGAAACTGACAAGCTGATTTTCTATTGCTACAGAAAGCTAAGGAAGCAGAACCATAGAAGCCATCTTGTGAAGATCTGAGACTCTACACAGAACAAGCCTGCTCTGATACGTTGAGACACAGGCCCGCCAAAGCGTGGCCAGCTTATTTCCAAAAGTGTGCAAAGGGAGCTGGGCGTGCTGCTCACACGCCTGCAGTTCAAGCATAGAGAAGGCTGAGGCAGGAGGGTCACTGCAAGTGTAGGCTTAGCATAAGCTACTACGTAGTGAATTCAAGGCCATCTTTGGCTATACAAAGTAAAAAAAAAAAGGGTGTGTGAGTGCAAAGGCAAGTCAAAGAGTTTGGGAGGCTGGAAGGATGGCCCAGTGGTTAACAGTGCTGGTGCTCAGCTATGAGTTCAGACCCCAAGACCCACGTCAGTGAGCTCACAAACGTCACCAGCTCCAGCTTCAATCCAAAGTGCTCCACTAGCCTTCAAGGGCATGCACGCATGTGCACACACTCAAATACCCACACACACACTCCACTCCCTCCACCTCTCGCCCCCACACACAGGGTCTCTCTGTGTAGCCCTGGCTATCCTGCACTCACTTTGTAGACCAGGCTGGCCTCAAACTCACAGTGATCCACCTGTGCTGGGATTAAAGGCCTGTGCCACCACACCTGGCACACTTTTCTTAAAGAGAAAGATTAGTGTTTTTTCCACAAGTGGCACTGGAAGAACTCAACACCTATCTATATACCTGAAAGTAATCTCAATACAATTTTTATTTGGTTTTTATACAGCTCTGTGGTTTAAAGCTTTTCTCAAAATGGAGCACAAACTTTAAAATGGTAATAGTATAAGGGGGAAAAAAAGCAAAGAAAATCTCTGTAATCTGGAGATAGACTTTTAAGTCATGATACCAAAAGCATAAAACACAAAAACTGTAAAAACCACTGATAAACCCAGTGTCACTGGATGATAAACTGGACAGTTAGACAGACCTGAAGAACACCACCTTATTTTGCCCTTTAGACAAAGGACAAGTGTGACTTCTTTATTCCATCGAGAAAAGACTCAAGAATTCCAAATACGGGAGCCGAGTGGCAGTCCAGCTAGTGTTGGCCTGGAATTCTGCAGTGGAGCTGGATGGAGGGCCCTGTCTGCTTTTTCCTATGTAACAGCCACCCAACTTCCTGAGATGGAAGGAACAAAATTCTCTGACTCTACAGAGTGGAGCCCCTAAAAGATTTTATTTTTTTCATTTTGAGTCAGCCAATGGAAATATTAATGAACAAATTTAAATGACAATTTTAAATAACTTCTTTTTATATAACTATAAAAATTTAGCAACTGTTTCAAGGATACATAAAAATTAAGCAGTGAATATGGTGGCCTTTTAAAAAAACAGCTACTTTAAAAAATGATCTCTAGGCTGCACAGAGACTAACAAAATGAACTATATTTTATATTTTAAAGTATAAAAACTTATCTACACAGTAGGAATTCTAAACAGATTAACAAATACTAATTTTATTAACATTTCAGAAAAACAGTGACACAGCTTCTGAAAATCTGTGTACTCATTTCCTGTTTGCAAAACCTCAAAATAGCTTAAAGTAATTTACAATGAGAATCTGCCTTGCCACCCTTTTTGAGGATGATTTCTTCCCCGTTTGGCTCCTAAGAGACACTGTTTTCCACATTCTGTTACCAAAACCAAAAACAAATAAAACACCAAACCTCCAATTTAAGAAAGGAAAACTTCAATTTATCAACCTATTTTTTTTCAGTGCTTGTCTTAATAAGTCATGATATAAAATTGTTTTAAACAGGGAGGCTTAAATCACAGGAGAACATTTTTAAGAAACAGGTTTTCTTTCTTCTTTTGCTTCCAGCTTTAGCCACATTTTCACCCACTCTACCCATGAAGATATTTGCAGTCAGATTCTTACAGATGGTCAAGAACATTCTGTTGCTGATTAAAGAGAAACCACCACCTGCCCATGGCAGCAATTGCCAGCTGTTTACTTTTAGCTTTTAGTTAAGAAAACTCTAAAGAAATTCAAGTAACTCTTCTTTCTCTTATAAACAAATCTACTAATTATCCAAATTTCTGGAGATCCACAAACATGGTGTGATATGTCAGATGTGTTTTTAAAATGTCAAACGTTTAGTTTAAAATTTGTTATTGCTCAGGTGGGCATCTTTAATGTTACTACTTAATTAGATAACATTATATTAACAGGCACATGGAAATGGCAAGATAAAATATGTTTCAAGTCTTTCAGAGAAATATTTGAATAGGTCAAGAATGTTTATAGCTAGAAATGGTGACACAGAACTTTAATGCCAGCACTAGGGAGGCAGGAGCACAGGTTATCTCTGAACTCAAGGACAGCCTGGTCTACATAGTGAGTTAGTTCTAGGACAGCCAGGGCTATGTAGAAAGACTCAATCTTAAAAAAAAAAAAAGTATATAAAAAAACACATAAAAATGAACATTTAACGAGGCAGAGGCAGGAGGACCTCTGAGTTCCAGGATAGTCAGGGCTACACAGAGAAACCCTGAGAGAAGGGGGGTGGGGGTGGGGCGGGCATTTTGTGTAGACATAAATTATTTCAAAGTACAGACAATTTCTACTCTTTTTGAAAAATGAATGTACTTGGAGCTTTATCAAGAAAAGCAACTCTTAGAGTTGAAAGGAACACAATTTGAGAGGAAACGCACTGGTAATCAAAACCAACGTACACACTCCCTACAACTGTGGCCATGTTGTGTGTGTGCTCAGATGAACAACCCAGAGGAGAGCTAAGCTAACTTCAGCCAGCTACTCCTAACCTGGGCCAAGGAGTCAGGGCCCGTTTGCATGAGAGCACATATGCTGAACACTAGCAACAACACTTGCATCACGTGAAATGCTAGTATCCGATGACATCTGAGTGCAAAGGGTGAGCGCATGCACATGTGCTTGCTAGCACTGACAATCTCTATTTACTAAGACCAAAAGTACAATTACGTGTGTGTTAGGAAGACAAGACTGCTCATATGCAGAACAGCTAACGGCATTTAACCCTAAAATTAAAAAGTTCCTTTGGATTCTAATATTCTGATTTTTAAGGGGCTAAGGATTTTTATAGCAAATGCTTTAGAACAGTTACATTATAGGTATGTATGTATAAATAATGCTTGCTATGTGCCGACACTGAACTAGCTTTCATTTTAAACATGAATGAGACATTGACTCTAGACTCAAGCTCAAGCTGACAGGAGAGACAAGTAATTGAACAAATAATTCGCCCTAATACATGCTGCAGAACTGTGTCAAGAGCTCTGGAAGCTCACTGCATTGCCAACGTCACCCCAGTGAGTCTAACAAGAATGTTCTGTGAACTGGGTTTGCATAGATGGTGAAACAGGGACAAGCAAGCATCCCAGCCGACTGCACGCCCGCACAGAGGCCTGTGAGGCACGGCTGGGGAAACAGCCAACAACTTGGAATGGGAGGAGGGGCAGCAACGAGACGACACTAAAAAGGCAAAATATGATATGAGATAGCACGGGGGAGCCCTGACAAATCGATCTGCTTAAATTAGAACTTGAAAAAGTTTCAGGAAAGATAATGCATTTCCCAGTAAATATGGAAGGCTGCGGTGGGGACACCAGCTTGGGGCGAAGGAAGGCCAACTGTAATACTCACGGAGAGGGAAGAAATAACCTGGTGCAGTGTGAGTGGAACACAGAACCTTACACAATTCTGAGGTCCGTGGTCTGCAAAGGAGGATGGTCATCAGGGACGGGAAGAAGAGTCGTGCAGAGCAGACTTACACGACGGTAGCTGACCATGGAGGTTGCAAAATATAAAAAAATGCGTCTTCCAATGAAAACCTCAGAATGGGATAAAGACGACTGCGTGCGGGCCACACATGTAAACAAGTACCCCGTCCACACACACACATCCCCCTGAGAGCAAGAGATCTGCGCTG
The DNA here is from genome assembly GCF_964271855.1 of Acomys minous. Lineage (NCBI taxonomy): Eukaryota > Metazoa > Chordata > Mammalia > Rodentia > Muridae > Acomys > Acomys minous. Next base: position 3,458,813 of record NC_140500.1, read on the forward strand.
CTTTCGAAAATGGTGACACGCACACACTTATGAAACAGCTTTCTGAAGAAAAACCAGCTTTTGAACTTGGAACAGAATTTGGAAAGGCGCCGCCGCAGCAGCAGCAGGACTAAAACAATTCCAGCTTCTGCCTCAGGACTGTGGCTAAGTCCAAGCCGCCAAGCACCGTGTCCAGTGCGCGGCGGGAGGAAAGTCAAGTGGGACGAGTCCCTCCAGCCACCGCCCACGGAGCTCCCTAGTAGCTGGGGCCCGGAAGACAACAAACCCGGAAGGGGTGTCCTGCGGAGCGCAGCCTCGGGGTCTCCGTGGAACTTTCCGTACCTCGGGTCCCGGCAGGAGCTCAGCGGGAGCACGGGGAGAGGGAGCCCGGCTCTGGGGCTCGCCCACGCGTGTGTTAGTCCACTCACTCGGCTTCAGACCCGGCGACGAGCAGCCTCCCCGCGAGATCGAGGCGCTCGGGGGCAGTCTCCGCGCCTGCTCAGCGAGCGTGGGCCGCGCAGCCCCCCACGGACAGCGGCGGGACGCACCGGCAGGCTGCGCGCCTCCGCCCCATCCCCGGCTAGACCAGACCCTCCGCCACCGGCAGCCCCGGAGCGACAAGTCTCGCGAGACTTCCCTCCGCGCGGTACCGAGCCCTCCCGGCCCCGCCCCCCCACGGGCGGCTCGCCGCTGATTGGAGGAAGGGGCGGTGGCGGCCCCGCCCTCCTCGCCTGGTCTCGCGTGTTTTCCGACGGGCGACCGGCCTGGCTTGAAGGCGGAGGAGGGGAGGCTGAGCGGGTGCAGAGCCGAGGCTGGTTCAGCCGGGGCCGCGGCCGGTGCGCCGCGTGGGGGCTCCAGTCACGTCGTCCTGACCATTCTCCTTCTCAACGGTTGGCTGGGAACAACCGTTGAGGGCGTTGTTTCCTCCCCCTCCTCCTCACTTGCTCCGCCCTCTTCCGGTTCGCCCTCTGGTGGGTTGCCCTCTAAGGGGAAAAGGGAAGATGGCGGGGCTGTGCGGGAGCGCCGTGCGCACGCGCGAGCCTGAGCGTGCGCTTGTGCGGACACGCGCATGCGCGCGCCCCTGGGTTTAGGAAGCCGGTGTGTTGGGCGATGAGCCGGGTAGCCCCAGTCCTTAGCGTGTGGTCCCAGACTCTGGCTGCGCGCCGGCTCCCCACCCACCCTCGTCTGCCGTCTGCCTCAGCCTCCGTCCGTTCATCACTGCAGGACCGGGCACGAAAGTAAGCGAACCCCGATGCCCAGGGCTTCCCTGTCCGCTCACCTTGTCCGCCGCCCCCCACCTTGCAGCCAGGTGTGTGCAGAAGGTTGCTGAGAGCGAGTTTTGCGGGGAGGGGCGGCGCGCTCGGGAGCCGCAGAAGGTAATAGCGGGACCGTAGCTCGCTTCCTTGCCTTACCGCGAACACTCCCGCTCTCCTTCCCATGTGCATGTACAATATAGGGTTTTGTTTTTTGTTTTTGTTTTTTTTTCCTGTGTAAGATTTTATGAGCGAAGCAGGGGAGCGCACCACCTGTTCTCTCTGTTTATAAGGAAAAGTTTTAGAAGTATTTCCTCCTCACCAGTATGGACTAGCATCTGTTCTGGACTACGTGGTGAATTACGGTAGTGTATTGCAGGTTGACGGGGAGGATAAGAGGTGAGGCTCCTTGGGCAGACCCAGTATGCAGTTACCTCAGGAGATGTGTATCTTTTTGCTGTCAGTCTTTTCATGTGGTTCCCCCCTCAGCCCCCAGCAAGGATCATTATAAAGAAGAATAGAGCTGTGGTTCATAGGTATAGGAATCAAATGCAAATGATGTGTACAGGTTTCCCCCCCTATTTTCCGTGCTTTTTAAAAGAAGAAGAAAAAAAAAAGACGAATGGCCTCATTCTGTATGATAATTGACCGCGTAGCATGAGGTACCTCATGCCCTGCAGTGGCACCACTGCCTTGCCCTTCGTTGCACAAAATTTTCAGAACTTAGGCTTCCCACTGGATCTTGAAAAAAGCACACAGAAGTTAGAACTCACTTAAGGCAAGTGTTATGAATCAACATTTGGTTGTTATGTTTGTCCTTTTATAGGTAAAAACAAAATGAAGATTTTTTCTGAATCTCACAAAACAGTCTTTGTTGTGGATCACTGCCCGTACATGGCAGAGTCGTGCAGGCAGCACGTGGAGTTTGACATGCTGGTGAAGAACAGGGCCCAAGGGATCATCCCTCTGGCTCCCATCTCCAAATCTCTGTGGACTTGCTCCGTCGAGTCTTCCATGGAATATTGTAGAATAATGTATGACATCTTCCCTTTCAAAAAGCTGGTGAGTGTTGTGAACAAAGTTATGACTTGGAACGTACTCGACTGTGTAAATAGTTGTTTTGTGAATTTGCTGTAGCTTTATAACTGTTGAGTTAAAGATGCGCGCAGAGCTGCCCTTTGACTAATTTAGCACTGGTATTTAATTATGGCCAGCAGTAATACGGTTAGTGAACCCTGAGCACTTACAAGTTCCAGGGCCTTCCAAAGTGCTCTATCCTTACTGCTTCTCTAGGAGCCGGTGAGGTGAGCACTGTGCACCTTAGGCACACACAAAGCCTGTCACAGGTGTGGGGTGAGGTAAGCACTGTGCACCTTAGGCACGCACAAAGCCTGTCACAGGTGAGGGGCGGCAGCTGAGCTTGCAGAACAACTGGTGTCTCAAGTGGAATGAATTGCTTTGTAGCCCTGGCTGTCCTGCAACTCACTCTGTTGACCCGGCTGGCCTCAGACTCACAGAGATACACCTTCTGTCTCAAATGTTGGGATTAAAGACATGAGCCACCTTGTTGTTGGTGGTGATAGTGGTAGTGTTTTGTTGTAGCTCCCATCAGTAAGAGGAGACACTGACATTGGATAGCATTCCAATGTGAAGCTCCCTTAGGTCTCAGGGTAGCTGTGTCAGGACTAACTGCAAGTAGTGGCATCTGCAGCAGCCTAAGCTAGGCCTAGCAGGTTAGAACCTTATCACCTCACCTGCTGTGGTTTAGGGTTGTGGTGCTAAGAGCAAACCCAGCACTGCATGCTAGGCAGGCACTATACCACTTTCATCCCTTATAGTATTTTAATGTTGTGTTTTACTGAGGAGGAAGAAAAGGATGTATGTAACTGATGCCCGTTATTTGGCTGTCAGCACCTTGTATGGCTTTCATGTCCTGAAAGCCTGTTTCTTCAGGGTTAGGTCCAATCCCTCTGCTTGTTCCGGACTTTGCCTTTTGGAGAGTACTTGTAAATTAAAGGCCTTTGCATCTGCTGTCTGCTGTGCTGGGAGTTACCTACTCCGGCTTGGTTGGTGGCTGGTTCAGCAGTCAGTTAGGAGTCCCCTCAGTTGCTACGTCTAGAGAGCCTGTCTATCCTCACCTGGGCTGAAGTGGCTAACTGAGGTGTTTGTCGTATCGTTCATCATCCACTGAAATTGCCCTGCTCGTTCACCCGCTACACTGCTAAACTACATCTTTACCGCCGCCGACGCTGTCCACGTAGTGACCCTGCACTCCCGTGTGCTTGGTGCTGGAGGGCAGCTGCGTGCACTGGGCATTTACACTTACAGAGGGATGAGTCAGGTGGCTGCCAGGGTTAGGAATTGTGTGTTATTTTACAGTGTTGTGGGGAGTGAGTGAAATTAGAGTTGAATATTAATTGTTTCTTTGGCATCTATTAGGTGAATTTCATTGTGAGTGACTCAGGAGCACATGTTTTAAATTCTTGGACTCAAGAAGACCAAAACTTACAGGAGGTATGCTTAGCATATGAAAATTATCTGAACGTGGTAAAAACTTTCTAAGAATTATTAATTTAAAAAATATTCCTGTATCTTTGCAGAGTTTTAATTTTTTTGCAGACTTAAAATCCTGTTATATTAAGAGAAAACCCAAGGCAGTCTCAGCTATAGAGTCTTTTTTTTTCTTACTTGCTACATAGCACATTTTATTTATTGGGTTCTTAATTTAAACTTTATCGTGATTGTTAGTGGGGGGTACTGTGTGTGTGTTCACAGGTAGAAGGCATTGATTTTTCCTCCGTCTTGCTGGCTCAGCTCTGGGTTTTTATCTGGTGCTCACAAGCTAACCTTACAGCTTCATGAATGTGAGCATCCACACCCTGGCTGCTGCTGCCCTTGTTCCAGCTCTACTTGCACTGTTTTAATAACTGCTGCGTTGTATGACTTTTAAATTAGTTAATATTTGTTTTCTTACTTTGTTCTTTGGCATGTTTTAGCTGTTGTGGATTCCTTGCAGAATCAGCTTGGTGTCAGCTGAGACTGACAGGAGCTACACTGAAACTGTAGATCCATTTGGGGACTGTTGCATCTTAGCGGTATAGAGATTTCCAGTCCATCAGCACAGGACACTATTTAGATTTTTAATTTCTTTAGTTAATAATTTGTAGTTTTCATTTATTTTGTTAAATTTATTCCTAAGTATTTCTTCTTTTAAGAGTTACTGTACGTTGATTTTCCCCCTTAATTTTCTTTTTGGATCATTCTAAGTGTGTAGAAATATAATTAACTTTGTGTATTGATCATACTGCAACCTTGATGAATTAATAAATCAATTGATAGTACTTGGGATTGAACCTATGGCTTCATGCATGCTAGGTGAGGGTTCTACCACTAAGCTACAGCTGCAGCCTTGTGCTTACTAATCCTAGTAGCTTTTGAGTGGATTCCTTAAGGTTTTCTACAGATAAGATGATGGCACTTGTAGCATAGGGAAAGTTCTGCTTCTTGTCTTCCTGTCTGGATCGCCACATTCCTTTTCTTTCCTAATCGTACTGACTAGAACCTCCGTACAGTGTTGTATAAGATGGTGAGAGGGATATCCTGGTTTGTGTCTGCCACTAGGGTGAATGCATGTAGTCCCTTAAGTGTGATGCCCTCACAGGGTTTTCAAGGACGCCCTTACCTGCACGAGGAAACTCCTGTCTGTCCCAGTTCATTGATTTTTTTTTTTTGTATTTTGTAAAAAAAAAAAAGTTAAAATTAATAATATTTCTGGGTTTATGTAGAGTGTTGGTGTGGTTTGGGTTTTTTTTGTGTGTGTGTGTGTGTGTGTGGTTATGTCTTGCATTAACTTTTGATGCTAAGTTAACTTTATTTTCTTTTTTTATTAAAAGTTTTTAAATTTTAAGTATATGCTGACTATATTCAACCCCTTCCTCAAGTCCTCTTCTCTACCCATCCAGCTTTTAATTCTTTCTCAAAAATCCAAAACCAAACCCAACAAACTTCCTCAAAACCAGGAAGATAAAGTAAAACACCACCCAAAATCAATAGCAACAGCAAAAAAGCCCACCAAACTGTAACCAGATAAAAGTGTGGAGTCATTATATGTTGGTTAGCTGGTTACTCCTCATCATGTGGCCTGTCCTAAGCGACAGTTCAGGTGTTGCCCTTTACCCTAGTGACTAGGCTTCCCTTCATTCATTCATTTGAAAAATAGAACAGAATAAAATACAGTAAGATAAAACAAAAGCCATCACTCCAAAGTTGGACAAGACAAACTAACAGAAGGAAAAGAGCTCAAGAGAAGGCACAGGCGTTAGACCTGCTCATTTACACACTCAGCTGGGAGCCATAGTGTAAGCACAGAGGGGCCTGGGGCAGCCGCCTGCAGGCCCTGCACGTGCTGCCTGTCTCTGAGCTCAGTGAGCTTGGCTGACTTGGAGGGCCTTGTTTTCTTGTGTTATCCAGTCCTTCCGGCTCTTTAACTTTCCACTTCTTCCAAGGGGTTCCTTGGGCATTGAGGGGAAGGATTTTATGGGCGCATCCCCTTTAGGGCTCAATGTTTGTCTTCGTTAGAGTTTTATTGCTGTGAAGAGACACCATGACCATGGCACTCTCACAAAGGAAAGCGTTGAACTGAGGCTGGCTCACAGTGCAGAGTTTAGTCATCGTTGTCATGGTGGGAAGCATGGTGGCACGCAGACAGATGTGGTGCTGGAGGCGGGGCGGAGAGTTCCACATCTGCATCAGCGGGCAGCAGGGAGAGACAAGGAACCACTAGGGCTACCTTGAGCTTCTGAGACCTCAGGCCACGGAGCTCTCTCACTCTCTGCATACTGTCTGGCTGTGAGTCTCTGTATTTGTTCCCTTCCAGAGTATGCTGCTCTGATGATGATGGCTGAACAAGGCCACCATCTGATCCATGAGGATAACAAGAGTATCGTGATGAGTCATTTCATCACATTTTCTAGACCAGTAGTATTTGGTTTTACCCTAGGTCCCTGGGATTCCTAGTCTCAGGTTGTTGGCCACACAAGCAGTGTGGGGTATGGGTTCCATTTCATGGAGTAGGCCTTAAGTCAAATCAGTTATTGATAGGTTACTCCTGCAAGCTTTGTGTCACTGTTACCTCTCATAGATACGCCATTGTACACTGTTGTAGATAAAGGGTCTTGGTGTTTTGAGAGCAGGCATAGTACCTTCCTGTACCAGAGACGTTCAGATGTACGGATGAAGCTCTGTAGGCACCAGCTGTGTAGGTGTTGTCTGCAGCAGTGGGGCCTGACTGTCATTTATGGATAGCTACCTGCAGTATTGGCAACAGCCTGGGCTGTTTGGGGATTCCAATTGGGCCCATTAGGTTAACAACTCAATTCTGGTACTGGAAACTTCATTTGGTGACAAGAGGTGGCTATTGGGGACTCTATCGCCCCTGTTATTTTGCAATTCCACTTAGATTACCTTCATGTTTGTATATTTTACAGAGTTTCTACTGTATTAGGTTTCCATATTACCCTTCAAATATGCCTTAATTTTAGCTGTCTCTCCCAATATTCTTTCCCATAATCCTCTTTTTCTCCACTTGATACTGAGTTAACTTTTATTCTTGACAAAAATCCTCCATGGTCATGGTGTATAATTTTTTGTGTTGCTAGATTTGGCTTGCTAATATTTCATTAAGGGATAATATGTATGTGTGTATCACAAACTCTACATATGGATACAAACTCCCTATACAAAATACTAGCAAGCCATATGGTTTATTTATTTTTATTTTATGTGTATTGGTGGTTTTGCTTGCATGTATGTCTGTGTGAAGGTGTCAGATCCCCTGAAACTAGAGTGACAGACAGTTGGGAGCTGCCACATGGGTGCTGGGGATTGAGCCTGTGTCCTTTGGGAGAGCAGCCGTGCTCTTAATTGCTGAGCCATCTGTCTAGCCCCTTGTTAGCTTTTGTTTTTGTTTTGTTTTGTGTTGTGTTGTTTTTTGAGATAGAATTTCTCTGTGTTGCTCTGCCTGTCTTTGAACTCACTCTGTAGACCAGGCCAGCCTCAAACTCACAGAGAGATCCACTTGATTCTGCCTCCCAGAGTGCTGAGATTAAAAGTGTAGGCCACCACCACTCCATGTCCAAATTTTTAAAAAAATATTTAATTTTTTATGTATACATTTATATTATTTATACATATATAAAATAAACTATACACAGCAAGAAGAACCACAAAACAATCAAGAATTATATCAGTGTGTTTTCATAGTGTTTTGACTATTTGTATTTGGCAACCTTGAAGAAAACATCTTTCCTATCTTGGTTAGTATAAAATTCTGAATGTAAATCAATATATTTCATCTCTATCAACTTAAAATATCTATCTAGACCCAAAATCATCTTAACCCCTAAATAACTAAGCTTAATTGTAAAACTAAACTATCTGGTCTTCAACTCCATCAGAGACTTGAGAAGGAATAAAATTAATTACCTGAGTATACAGGGAGTGCAGGTTAGCAGCTTCCCAACGTGGAAAAAATAAAAATGACAGAGACAGTTTGTTGCCTGAACAGCTACCCAAAACTGTAACATTGGAGCATCAACTCCAGCTTTTTGGCCCAGTACCTCTGACAGAGGTATTTGTGAGGCAGGAACTATTGAGGACTTGCTTACCCTCTCTTGGCAGAGTTTGGCCATTGACTCTGCCTACATCCAAGCTTGCCCATTTGTAGGCAGAATTCTGTCAGTGGCTGAAGTGACATTTTGCCCAGTAGCTGGTTTGCCACATTTGAAACCTTGTCCAAATTTTTCTGAAGCATCGGTCTGTAGTGTTCTTAGGGTGTCTTTGTTAACATAGCTGTTTCTCCTCTTAGCTTATGGCGGCGCTAGCCACTGTGGGGCCTCCTAACCCTCGGGCAGACCCTGAGTGCTGCAGCATTCTGCATGGACTTGTTGCTGCAGTGGAGACCCTTTGCAAAATTACCGAATATCAACATGAGGCTCGCACTTTACTCATGGAGAATGCAGAAAGAGTTGGGAATAGAGGACGGATAATCTGCATTACGAATGCAAAAAGGTGGGCTGTTAGTCACAGTGGTTCTTTCCTGAGAGAATTCTAATTACCGTTACGTTTTTATTTTGCAAAGTGTGGATAGCCTGTAAATGTACAAGGATATGCAAATGGATTCTCTGGTTTATTTACTTGCCTTTAATATTGAGACTGAGCTCATTCAGTTCCAAATAAAGCTCTATGTTGATAAGATGTATGTGCCCGTGCGCCTGCTATCCTAGTGCTTGGGAGGCAGGGCCAGGGCATTGCCCTGAGTTTGAAGCCGTTCTGGACCACAGAGCAAAACTGTCTCAACAGCAGCATCTTGGTGAAAACTGTTTAGATTATCATGTACGTTGATAAGACTGTTTTCTTCACTAATTTTTTTTTTTAGCTAGTAATTTGATATTATGAATGAATATGCTTGATAGTCTTTGTTGAAGTAATTTTTGAAAACTTATTTTTATTTTTTATGTGTACACATGTGTCTGTGTGTGGGTTTGTGCACATGAGTATAGGTGCTGCAGAGGCTGGAAGGCAACTCCTCCCATCCCTGCAGCTGGAGTTACAGGCAGTTGTGAGCTGCCAGACTGGGGTGCTGGGAACCAAGCTGAGGTCCTCTGCAAGAGCAGCGCTCGCTCTGACCCTTGAGCTCTCCCTCCAGCCCCTGCTGAGGGAATTGTAGATGCAGTGTGGGCAGCTACAGCGCAAAGTGGCTTTGACTGTGTTCTTACTGTTTGTGTCTGTAAGTTGTCTCTCTCTCTTTTTAATATCGTAGTGATAGTCACGTGCGGATGCTTGAAGACTGTGTCCAGGAAACAATTCATGAGCACAACAAGCTCGCTGCAAACTCAGATCAGTGAGTACAACAGCTCAGAGACGAGAGAACTGTCTCTAGCTCCTGTGATGTGTGCTTCATACTCATTTGCTAGTTTTTAGTATGTTTGGTAGCATTTCCTTCTTTTTTTTTCTTACTTAGTGAATTAGCCTAAAGCTATAAGTTTCATCACAGTGTTTTTCGTTTCCCTTACATTTAGAATATTACTTTCTTCTCACAGGGAAGGCATTCAGAATGATAAAATAATATATAAATCTATAATGAGCTAGTAGCTCATTATCATCCCTGCTAGAAATTTATAAATTATGCAGATGTGGTTGTCGTTATTCATTATTTACTAGTTCAGAATATAACAGCTCATTGCTTTGTGTGAATTTATTTTTAAGTAGTAGCAATTGAAAAAAATAATCATTGAGATATTTACAGATGATCAAAAGTGTTTGGTTTGTTTGTTTTAATACACCAAACAATTCTGCCACTGTATAACCACCATCTGGGTGTCCTGTAATTCAGTTATGACACTAACTCTTTGCACTTAGTGCAGCCCCCACAGATGAAGAGCTCAGCTTCTCAGACATCGGTGACAGTCTGACTTGCTGGTGCCGTCATTTTTGACTCCTTGCTGTGAACACTAGTGTGCTAACGTGTTACAAAGGGCACAGGTGAAGCAGCACAGAGCAAAGTTGCAAGTGTGGGAGGATTTACCCCTTGAGGAGAACGTGTGGATGTGTCCCTGTCAGGATCGCTGAGCCCTTTATCTTCGGGATTTTTATGGAGCTGTCACACAGGCCTAACTAATTATTTCTTCTCTGTCCTCTTTCCTTCCTAAAGGAAGCCAGAGTAGGGCTCAAAGCTTCTAATTTTAGCGTTGCCTTTCTGTAATATTTTTCCATCTAGAAGCTGTGGACAATCCCAAGAGTTAGGTAATTAGCACAGTTGGACAAGCACTCAGGACATTCCCAGAGACTTAGGAACCAACTGTCAGTCTAGATGCAAGGGGACATAGTAGAGAGCGTAAGTACTGTCGGTACCCACAGTACTGAGGACCGTAGACCAGATGTAGACCTGTTAGATCACAGCTAATGAGGGCGTGCGTGTTCATGGCACTTGTACTGGGCTGCAGCTCAGAGTGAGCACTTGCCAATCTTCTTCCATGGAGTAGGCATGTTGCACTAGAAGTGGAGCTATCCTTAGTAGATGGGTCTTCGAGGGTTCAGCAATGTCCCTTACAGCTCACTTGCGGCTGGCTCAGTAAGAAACAGTCGCACCTCTAGTCAAAGTCAGAAAGAACACAAATGCACCAACAGTGAGTGTGTGCAATGTACAGCTAGAACATACGGACTTTCATCGAACACACTGTTGACAGCTTTGCTTCAGAATACAAGGTTAGGTAGGGAAGGGCTGAGGAGATGTTCCCAGTCAGACAACGTGAATTCAGGACCTGTTTGGTGGAAAGAGAGACTCCCACATCACCCTGTGACCCCGTACATGCGCTGTGCGCTCCCTGCATAAATAAGTAACACTGTAATAATGCTTGTATTCTTAGAAGTGATCATTTGCAGGTAGTGGTTACTATTGCCTGATTTTTGTCCGTAAAAGAAAAAAAAATTCAATATACAGATAACTTATTTTCTTTGTGATAACTATAGAAAATTATAAGACCTTTCTCATTTTTTAAGTTTAAACAGATTTTTACTTTGCAGGGATTGTCACATAATTGGATATGCTCTGCTTCGTACTGCCTCTTATTCTCCACAGAACGGCTTCTTGTAAACATCCCAGCTGCTAGTGGCAGCCGCAGTGGGGCTGCCTCAGTGGGCCAGTTGAGACCAGGGAGCTGTGCATGGCTCTGCTCTGGCACCCACTGCCAGTGTTTTTATAGTTTAAATACACAGAGATTTTGCATTTCATTTAAATGTATGTAATTACTTATTAGGTATTTATACAGACATAGCGCTTACATACCGTGTAAGTGTTGAGAGCATCTGACTACAGTCAGACACTATTTATTACGGTAAAGCTGAAGTGGTTTGTTTGCTTTCCTTAATTCTTCACAGTAGCTATTCTAACATTTTGAGTGAAAGGTTTTTTTTGTTTTTGTTTTTGTTTTTTTAAGTCTCATGCAGATTCAAAAATGTGAGTTGGTGTTGATCCATACCTACCCCGTTGGTGAAGACAGCCTTGTTTCTGATCGTCCTAAAAAAGAGGTAAGTGCAGAAGTGCCGCAGGAAGCCGTGGTTGTGTGTCGGAGCTCAGCATTGCTGAGAACGATAGTGTTAAACTGATCACGTTGCTGTTCTTTTCTACCAAGAAAGTGTTTGAAAGACTGAAAACAACACCTGTATGTCAAGCGCCTAAGTGGTCAGGATAGACTGTGATTATAGATTTTACATGGTGCCCGTTTTGCTTCATTATTAGCATCTAGTTTAGTAAAATGTGTTATAAATCCATACTACATTTATGAATTTTAGTTACTTCAGTAACTTTATATTTTTCCCCATTTTGTGAAAAAGCAGTACATTCTAATAAAATCCCCTTCTGATGACAAAGAAATCAACTTAAATGTTCAGGAAAACCTACTTCTCAACTTTTACTTAAAAAAAAAAAGAAAAGAAAAAAATTTATATGAAAAGATGATTTTGCTGGTTAGTAGGTATCTTCACATCACATCTTTAATGGTAGTCTATATTTAGAAATAGAAATCTATCTATTTATGTAGTTATAGTAAATGCACTATAGCAAAATAATTTTTAATTTTATATTTTTAATTTATTCACTTATTACTTTAGTGTATGGATTTTTGTATTTAGGTGATACTTTCAAGTTGTTGTCCTTGTCATATTTTTAGGTGGTTTCTTGATTATCTTATGCCTCTTTTAATGATACAGCATGTTGGTTTTACTTTTTGGTAACTAAAAAAATTAATTATCCTATTATTGTCTTGGAATGAGTAAAATTTTGTTAGTTTACTATATTTTCTGCTACCTTACCTCAAGTCAAATGTTTGTAGTGATTTCCATGCTCCTTCTTAATTTTTATCTGCAGTTTTGTTCTTTATAAAATGAATTATTTTTCCTCAATATTTTTATATGACTTGGAGTCTATTTTCATACTGATAAGCAAAGTTAAAAACTATAACATGCTTAGTGAATGGTTCCAGCCTAGGTTTTAAGAGGACAGTGACTGTCTGTCCTGTGGCCGTACCTTATGGCTCACATAGTTCCTGGCCTGTAGATAATACATGGATTGCACATGTAACTGATAATACTTTACTGATGAAATAATTATCCTGGCCAACTTTTACGTTCCTCTCCCCAAAGTAAAGAGCCCCTGGATACTTAATGGTCTGCAGTAAAGCACTAAGAAATAACAGTCAGTGGATTCCCTTTCTTGGGTCCTTTCCTGCAGCTGTCCCCAGTTTTGACCAGTGAAGTCCACAGTGTCCGAGCTGGGCGGCATCTTGCTACCAAGTTGAATGTTCTAGTGCAGCAACATTTTGACTTGGCGTCCACGACCATCACTAACATTCCTATGAAGGTAGGCCCTGCTGAGAGTGCTTCCTGTGCTTTTTGATTGTTTGCTTGACATGCCTTATTCACTTTAATTGAACCTTTACTTTTTCTCCCCATATCATATTTTGTTTTGCTAGCCCACATTCAGTGTCTTTGAACAGGTCAGTAAATACTGAAAATCAGAAAGAAAGGATCACAGAACAAAATGTATTGTTACTGTTTCTAATAAGAACATGTCATACGAGATTTTTAAGAACTATGTTCTTATTTTCTTTATCAAAATCTATATTTTAAATTACTTCTCTGTGATTCTTTTCCTGAGAACTGTGTAATTAGATTTTACTTTGTATATTTGAGTGGATCTTTTATTTCCTGTGCTTTCATTCTTATGCACCCAAGTGTAAAGATATTAATAAGTAATAGGTCTGATGAACGAAAAACAACCTATGGCTTCCAGTTGATTTGGCTCTTCAGGTAGACAGCCGTGGGAGGAGTCGATGGTCTCACCAGTGGGCTTTTCTCAGAAGTCTGTCCCTCTCTCTTCATAGTGTCATTAAGATGTCAGGACCAGCAAAGTGCCTGGTCCACAGTAAGCTTTAAGCGAGTCGTTCCTAACACCGAGTCCGTGCAGTGACTGTTCTTACCTAAAAATTCAGGAGGACTGTCTCGGAGTCCAGTTGTAATTTTTTTCTTTTTTGTTTCTTACTATAGAGACAACATTTCACTTTATAGTCCATGCTGACTTGAAACATAACCTCCCTAGTGCTGGGATCACAAATGTGAATCATAAGTACCCAGCCTTGTTTTTAGGTTTTGGGTTTTGTTTTGGTTCGGCTTTGCCGTTATCCCATAGATAGTAATTGCATGAGAAGTCTTAGATTTTCTTTTTTATGTCCTCCCAATTTTATTGGGTGGCTCTTTACTACGAGTTCTAGGAGACCCTGTGGAATGGATCTGATAAGAGGCAGTGGAAGTAAAACATTGTAGCAAACCCCAACTCATCTTTGAGTGGAAAGAGAAGTGCTGGGAAGGCAGCAGGCAGCTTGCTTGTTGGACCTGACACTGTGTGCATCTGTAGTCTGTGTTCGTTCTGTTAATAGATAATACCAAAAACAAGTTACTAAAGCTTGTTTATTAGTATTTACTATGTTAAATAACGGGTGTTCATTAATTCACTGCAGGTATTTAAAGATGCTATTGTCTATTTTTAACAACTTAAGTTCAACTTACATATATTATTTTAATGATAGTATAGTTGAGTTTTAAAACTATTGGCAAGAAAATACATTCGTAGTAAAACAAATTCAAAATTTATGGAAGAGGCATTTTTGTTAATTCTGACACATTGAAGTTCTTACCTGAGTCTTGTGTTCAGCTAACGGTTCTACAGTAGCGTTCAATACATTCTGAAAAGGGTTGCATCTTTAAATAAATGACTGAGCAAACCGTTCTCTTACTTAGCTAACTGTGGCAGAATGTCACTTTAAGCAAAAGGCACGCTGAGTGATTTACTTCACTTTGAAAGCAGACCCAAGTTATTTAAGCTGTCTTACCTTTGCCTAAGGAAGAGCAGCACGCCAACACCTCCGCCAACTACGACGTGGAGCTGCTTCACCACAAGGATGCACATGTGGATTTCCTGAGAAGTGGTAAGACGGCTGCCAAGGGCTCACGGGCACACAGACTGAGCTCATCTGCGTCCAGTGCCGCCATCATAGTGTTTGTCACCTTGACACAAATCAGACCCGTCTGGGAAGAGAGAATCTTAACTGGAAAATTGCTCTCATCAGATTGGCTTGCGGCTGTGTTTGTGGGGCCTTTTCCTAACTGCCAGGGGCGGGAGGAGGGTCCAGCTCACTGTAGGCAGTGTCACCCCTTGGCAGGGGGTCTGGGGTGTATTCTAGAAAGGTAGCTGAGCAAGCTGGGGAAGCAGGCTGGTTCCTCCGTGGCCTCAGGGTCGTTCCTGACTGGAGTTGCTGCTGAGGCCTCCCATGATGGTAGACTACATGAAAAGCTGAGGTAACCCTTTCCTCCCCCATTTGCTTTTGTTTATGGTGTTTATCACAGCAACAGAAAACAACTAGGACAGGTTCCATGGACCTGATATTCTGTAGAGTTTACCTTCATCTCCAAGCTGTGGCTTCCATCCCTCGTGCCGTAGGGTAGCAAAGTTTTGTCACCACAGCAGCTCTGTGTTTCAGGTGCTGTAGCAGGGCAAATCACACTGTGTCGTTCACTCCTAAGATTGAAGGACACTGTAAGGTTTGAAGACCGTTTCTATTCCTGAGGCTTTTCTCTGTAGCTGATGCTGACAGAATGACAGGACTGGTGTTGAGCATGCTGTGTGCATTATTTTGAAGCATAGTTGTGAGCTGGTTAGGGAGATGGTTATGTGCCTAAGGGGTCTTGGGATTCACTGAATTACTAGCAGAAGAAAGCTACTGTGAAAATGTATCTCCTATGTTTAGTGAAGGAACATAGAAGACTTGATTTTGAAAATGTAACTCGTGGACATTGCTAAGAACACATTAAGATGATGTCAGTTTTTAAGAGGTTTTATTTATTTATTTTTAACTTAAAAGATTGTATAAAATTACCTTGGCTATGAAAGTATTCCTTGTCTGTGGAGATGGCAAGGACCCGAGTTCAAGTCTCTAGCACCTATATAAAAGCCTGTAAAGCCACAGTTGGGAGGCAGAGACAGGTGTAGATTCAAGGAGTCACTAGCCACGCCTCCATGCCTATACGTGACACACGTGTATACATGAGTGAATAAAGCCTTAATGCCATTGTAAAGTGCTCCTATAGGTAAGCTTACCAAGGAGGGACATCAGAGGGGGGTCTCAGGTGGTAGTAGGCCTGTACTTTAACCCAAGCACCTCCTCATGTCAGGACTCTATTGAAAACCCAGCTCTCCCAGAACAACTGGTGAGCTTTGTGACCAAGACTTAGCACTAGACAGAAACCTCAAAATCATCTTTGAAATGCCTCTCTGATACTTTTTATATCACTATTATCATTACATTTTCTTGATTTCATCTTTTGTCCCTCAAACACAACCATGTCTGCATCTCTGCTCCCACTAACTGCTTTCTCAGTGGAGCCCATTTATTTCCTCACCTAGCATTCCAGTGAGACTTCCTCGTGTAGCTGCGTCGGTCCCTTAGCCAGGCAGACTAGGGCGCAGCTGCCGTGCTCTGTGGCTGTGCTGCCTCAGGGCCACATTGCCTGATTGTCCTCCGTGTTGCTTCACTGCTCACTGCTACCAAGATCTTGACACGTGCTCTTCTCGCTCCTGAATAGTTTCCTTCATTTCTTTCATTTCTACAGCATTCTCTGAGAACTTAAGCCAGTCTTGTCAGGAAAAGAAGCGTTTCCAGGGTCTAAGAATGAGGCAGAGCTCCCCATCGGAGGCTCTCACGGCATCTTCTTAACACTTCATCAGCTTTGTAATTTCACATTGCTCCACTATTGGTGGACACGTGTACACTAAAGCTTCAGTTGTGCATTTTAGATTCTTAGTTCCTTGATCATTTATTGACCTGGGCAGGGAGCGACCAGCATGATATTATGAGGTCTGTAAAAGTTTCATTTTTGGCTATGAAGGCAGCGACCCAAATTCATTAAATTAGTGAATGAAAAAATAAGAAATTTGAAGGGAAATTGCTTACTGCATAGTTGATATCCATCTGCTATTGGTCTCCCCCCTGCCCCCTGCTCCCTGTCCCGAGACTGTAAAAAGAGTGTTCTCACATCGCCCTTCTCTCTTCCAGAGCTTACGTAGCAACCCTGAGAACTTAAGTAACGATCCATCTTTGAAGTTGGTGACCTTTTTAGTAAAGTTAGTGTTTCTGACCTTTCTAAAGGTGACAGCCACTCAGGCAGCAGCAGTAGAGAAGGCCCATTTAAAGAGACAGTAACCCTGAAGTGGTGCACACCCAGGACCAACAGCATTGGTAAGTAGAAGGCCTGGGAGAGCAAGGGCACACCAAAGGTCTTTGTAAGTGTAATGTTGGGCCTTGAGGTTGGTTTTGAACTTGTGTTTGTCATTGCCTAGGCAAATTGTATTTAAGTGTAGGATATTTCCTTGGATTCTCTCAAATCAGTGGTTCTTTATTTCAGAATTACATTACTGCACCGGAGCTTACCGCATCTCCCCTGTAGATGTAAACAGCAGACCTTCTTCCTGCCTCACTAATTTTCTCCTCAACGGTAACGTTGATCACGTAATGGCTTAGCTTTAGTTATTGTTAAGAGGAGTCAGTAGTATCACTATAGCATATTTGCCAAAATCATTTTTAAACTTAACGTAGTGGTAAGTAGCCTTTAACGGTTTTGCTGAGGGTCAGAAAAT
Organism: Acomys minous; assembly: GCF_964271855.1. Classification (NCBI taxonomy): domain Eukaryota; kingdom Metazoa; phylum Chordata; class Mammalia; order Rodentia; family Muridae; genus Acomys; species Acomys minous. Next base: position 3,475,790 of record NC_140500.1, read on the forward strand.
TACTTTCTTTCTGACTTGTAAGTATGTCTAAGTAAGTTTTAGCTAACATAGTTTTAAGAATTTTTATTAAAATTTTGATCTTTAGAATCTGATTTGACACTTTATTTTGTTTTGTTTTTCCGAGACAGGGTTTCTCTATGTAGCCTTGCCTGTCCTTGACTCTGTAGACTAAGATGTCTTTGATCTCACAGAGATCCACTTGCTGGGATTACAGGCGTGTGCCACCATGACTGGCTGATTTAACATATTTTTGGAAGCTGGAATAATAGCCCTTGACCTTGGCCCACTGTGTTAAATGTTATCTGTGGACTGAGTTTTCTTTGAATACTTACCGTATATAGATATTATTATTTTCAGTGTCTCACTATATGATTCTTATCTGTGAGCTGAAATTTGTAGTTTTCTTTACTTACTTATTTTATGTCTCAATTACTGACTTCCATCTTCTAAATGTAAATTTTAAAAGCTCTTCTGGTAACTTAGGATAATCTTAAGTTGTAGAACTATTGATTTTAAAAGTCTTTGTTTTTTCTAAGGTTATTTTCATTATTAAGTACAGAGTAATAAAATTAAATTTGATGGCGTTTGGCATGTGAAATAAAAACGATTATTCCAGAAAGATGGCATTGTGGGTGAGGATTAAGACCTTTTCCTCAGATGCTTTGTAGCATTAGTGACTTGAGAAGTTCTCAGTTTAATATTCACTTTGAATGCCTAGGAGTAAATTTTTATGTGAACTTGAAATTGAATAAAGTATACAAACCTGCCATTATAATTGCTTTTGGGAAACTAGCCATATAACTATGTAAACGTTAAAGAGTCTGAGAGACGCTGAGTATTAAGAACAGAAGTGTAGATACATAGCTTAGCAGTGCTGCTTAAAACATGAGCTGTTTGAGCTTTGTTACTGACAGTTGGTCTTGCTTCTCACAGGTCGGTCTGTATTGTTGGAACAGCCACGAAAGTCAGGTTCTAAAGTCGTCAGCCACATGCTTAGCAGCCACGGAGGAGAGATCTTTTTGCATGTCCTTAGCAGTTCTCGGTCCATTCTAGAAGATCCGCCTTCAATTAGTGAAGGCTGTGGAGGAAGAGTCACAGACTACCGGATTACAGTGAGACTTTTTATAAACTGTTTATGCGTATAAGTGTGTTGCCTATGTTTGTGTCTGTGCACCATGTGCATGTGCACGCCTGGTGCCCTTGGAGGCCAGCAGAGGATGCTGGAGCCTCCAGACCTGGAGTTAGAGTTGTTAGCCACTGTGTGGTGCTGAGAGTCTAACCTGCGTCCTCTGCAAGAGCAGCCAGTGCGTCTGACCACTGAGCCGTCTCTCCAGCCCTGCCATAAAATGTGTTACCTGTAGAACTGAGTCAGTTAGGAAGAGTTCTTGTTCATGTTAACATTACGGGGAAGTGAGTTGTTCCCGTAACCATCATCACTGCACACTCTGCCACGTGTCTGGAGCTGTGGAGAAGATAGGATTAACTAGAGCTTTCCTTGGCATATGGTGTTATTTCAGGGCCTCTTTTTTGAGACGGTTGTGGGACTTAAATGTGGATTTATGTGTGTGTCTACTCTTCATAAACTACCAAGTATTATGTAATTTATTTTTATTAGGCTTTCTTTGGTAATTACTTTAATAAGGGGTTGAAAGCCAATCAGTATACATTATGGAAAACTGAGCCCATACAAACATCAGAAAACCAGCCAACAGAAACCCTAGCTTACCTACAGTTCCATTATTCAGAGAGTAACACTCATCGTTTTGATGTTCTGTCAAAGCAGCTGTTCATAAGAGAGTACTTGAACTGCAGGGGGACGTGGGGCGCGCTTCGTTTCCACTGTGTAAATGTTGATCTATTCAGCTTCGAAATGGGGGGGCAAGCAGTGAGGTGGGTCGCTGTTAGAGAAAGGGCTTTGCTGACAGTCACAGGACAGGACATGAGGGAAACGGACTGTCAGATGTAGCCCATGCTGGAACTTCAGACTAGGTTCTAATTGTGTCTTATCTGGTTACCATTAGGATTTTGGTGAATTTATGAGGGAAAACAGGTTAACTCCTTTTCTAGACCCCAGATATAAAATCGATGCAAGTCTAGAGATCCCGTTGGAACGTGCAAAGGATCAGTTAGAAAAGCACACGCGTTACTGGCCCATGATTATCTCGCAAACCACCATTTTCAACATGCAAGCGGTGAGTGAGTCTCCTCCTGTTTTGGGGGGGGATTAGTGTGTATTTGTAATTATATTTGTAGGGACAAATTTTTAAATTTGTAATTGTGCCATTTCTCAAGCAAGAAAGGAAATGTGAGTTTGTTGTGGCTGAAGGCTTAGTGATGGAGGACAGAGGCAGCAGCTACAGGTTCCCTTCCTGTGGCTATCGATAAAGTCAGCTTTAAACCATGTTCTTCCTTAATTCTTTGATGCTTGTTTTTCAAGATGGATTTTCTTTTTCTTTTCTTTTTTTCTTTCATTTTTTAACCTAACAGGTAGTTCCATTAGCCAGTGTTATTGTGAAAGAGTCTTTGACAGAAGAGGATGTGTTAAACTGTCAAAAAACTATATACAACTTAGTTGACATGGAAAGGAAAAATGATCCTCTTCCTATTTCTACAGTTGGTACCCGAGGAAAGGGCCCTAAAAGGTAGTGCTGTTTTCTTTACTTGTTCACACATCAGGGTTACTTACTGGACATGACTTTGTAAGATAACGTTGTCATCTATAAATTCTCTGAGGGATGAATGTGTCCACGACGCAGGCATGATGGTGGACATTGCTGCAGGGCGTCTTGGGGGGAAGGGTAGACACACGTTTCCATCTGTGTTGGCTTTACCACAGCAAGTGGGTTCAGCAGTTCTCAGTGCTTAGATGTCTTAACAAGGAGCATTTCTGAGGATGCGTGATCTCTACCGCAGGGATGAACAGTACCGTATCATGTGGAATGAGCTAGAGACTCTCGTCAGAGCCCATATCAACAACTCGGAGAAGCACCAGAAAGTCCTGGAGTGTCTGACGGCATGTCGCAGCAAACCCCCAGAAGAGGAGGAGCGGAAGAAGCGAGGGAGGAAGAGGGAGGACAGGGAGGACAAGTCAGAGCAAGCAGTGAAGGAGCACGGGCCAGACAGGCCCCGGGCAGACCCTGACAGGTGACCTTTCTCTCTCGGCACACGCGGCCTGTGCCTCGTGCTTGTGCTCGTCCGCTCCATAACTGCACCTTTAGTCACAGCATCTTTCTTTGCTGTAAAAAGAGTGAGTTTTTACTATTAGGGTAAAAATGTTTAATTTTTCCTAACCAGCTTTTAGTTATCATGATGTTTGATGGCTGTATGCACTTTGAATATTATAAAATTCAAAAAACATGTTTATGTTGAGTGAGTGATTTGCCACTCAAGATCCTGAAAGAACACTCTGCCTTACGTTGGAGATAGGCCAATGGTCAGTGATGACAGCAGAGTGTGGACAACGCTGTCTTGCTTGAGTTAGCCCTTTGGAGCAGACAGCATGCCATCATAAGTCTGACATCATCCCGAGCAGCGTGCTGCTTCCCCCTAGTGGTATCAAGGTTGAATTTGTAAAACTACATAAATAAAAGTTAACAGTGTGGGCCAGCAAGATGGCTCACAGAGTAAAAGCTTGAGGCCACACTTACTACTGAGCTAGAGCCCTGGGACCACCACGGTGAGGGAGAGAACTGAGGGAGAGCCATAGTTGTCACCCTCCTCCTCTCCCATTTAACTAGTTTTAAAAGCCAGTGGATATCTCAATGTCCCACCAAGGAGTTGCCACAAATCAGGCAAAACAGCTGGGTTTGCCTTAGTGGTATTGGGATACGTCCCTAAAAGCAGCAGGACTTTTCATTTGGAAAATTGCAATCACTCACAACTGTGTAACAAATAGCCTCTGCCCTCATAATCGCCAGTTCATGTCTGCTCCCCTCAGCCCTGGTCTGTAGGACTGTCGGCAGTGATTCTGGAAGGGCCTATCCATTTCTAGATAGGTAGGACACTCTGCTTCTCGGCAGTTTAAGCCATGCACTCTTGCCTGCTGACTGTAGAACACAGAGAGAAAGCTGCTTCAGCTCCAGCCCTCTGCGTGTAGGAGAAGTGTTCCTCTTACGGGGGGAGTCTGCTAAAAGCCTGGACTAGGGCCTGGAGGCCTAGGAAGAGGCACTGGCTCTCTGAGCTGGAGGTCAGCCAAGACTCCAGTGAGACACCATCTCAAGGAAAACTTTAGAGTGAGGCTCCTGACTGATGAAACCCAACACATTCCTTATTACCTAGACCACACCACACATGACAATAAAGCTATAATCTTTTTTTTTTTTTCTGACAGGGTTTCTCTGTGTAGCCTTGGCTGTCCTGGACTCACTTTGTAGACCAGGCTGGCCTTGAACTCACAGTGATCCGCCTGCCTCTGCCTCCCGAGTGCAGGGATTAAAGGGGTGCGCCACCACGCCCGGCTAATCTTGATTGTAATTTGGAATAGATTTATTTTTCTTTATTCCTAAAATGTGAAATGTCTGATGGGTATTACATTATTTCTAACCTTTTAACTATAATCTTAAGTTTCCCTCTGGCTTGGTTTTTCCCTCTACATCTGACAAATCCCTGAACTGTTATTACTATAATATACAGGGAAGTAAAGTTGTGTTGAATTCATTAGATTCTTTTATATGACTTTTAGAACCTTTTGTAAGATCAACTATGTAATATGAAAACTGATAATATACAGATAGTGTAGCCACTGGGCCATCTTTTAGACTTGTAAATTAAACTTGGCTTCATTATTTGTTCCTCTACAAGACTGAAAGGGATTTTAGAACGAGGGAAAGAAGAGCTGTCTGAAGCGGAGGTCATAAAGGACTCACCTGACTCCCCAGAACCTCCAAACAAAAAGCCCCTTGTTGAAACAGACGAGACGCCACACATGGAAAAGTCTAAAGGTGAGGACAACCCTGGGCGTGGCCACGGGGGCTCAGCTACTTTACACGACTGTGAGAAGGAGCTCCTCACAGCTGGATGTCAGACAGGAGACACTGTTCACAGCCTTGGAAATAAAGATGCTTTCAACATTAAAAAAAAAAAAGCAGTATACCTCCATTAGTGAAGGCTTTGAAAAAATATAAAGTCTATAAGAAATTGTAAGTTAGAGGCTTAAATCTAATTATGCTCCTGGACTACTGACTGCAGGCTTACAGAAGATGGCTCTCCCCTCAGCCCCTTCATCATTGCCCCTTTTCTTTTTCAATTGACAAGCAAAGTAATTGGTTTATTGTGACATTTTCATTGAGCACATCATGGAGTGTTGACTGTAGTCCCCTTGCACGAGATGCTCTCCTGTCCCTGCTCTCTCAGCAGCCCCCTCTTCTCCTAAGTACTCCCCCACTTTGTTATGTGCATGTGCAAAGTGTAGTAAAATCTACACTCTGCATGTGAGGTAGAGAGGAGCGTGTTGTTCCCCTTCCTCCCCTTCCACCCAACTCTTAGATGATACTTACTTAGTAGGAAAGTACGGTGTGACCTTGTTTTCACCATGAGACATTTATTCTTATTTAGAGGCTGAGAAGCTTAGTTTCTTCTTAAAGTAATATTCTAGGTCTAAGAGATGGGATTTGGACTCCGAGTTCCTGATGTCATTCTGGGCCTTACTATCCTTGGAGGTCACTGGGTTCAGTCCCCTTGGATACGTGGGACGTCATCAGACTAGCTGGTACCTTCCACTTGTGTCGTGTAGACCTTGAGAGCAGGGCAGGGCAGCTCGCTGCTGTCAGCGGGTCATCCTCTGACCACGCAGGCTAGCCCTCTCCTTAGAGCTCTGGACACACTCATTCTTCAGGTCACTAAGCTTGCGGTTGAGGAAGCAGGGGTCACTTTGAGGTGGTCTTCTGGTATCTGCCTCTCAGGCCGTGCGGAGCTAGAGGCGATAGGATATAAGTCTGTCTACTGAAAAATACATACCTCACATGCTGGATATGCCACTGCGGGTTACAGTGAGCGTTTAGGCCTACCTTAAAGATTTTTTATTCTTTGCGAATTCATACACGTACATGTGTATTCGAAGCATCCGCACCCCGGTTCCCGCTTCCCTCTTCCCTAGGTGTCCCCTCCCACCGTCCTGTGTCTCACAGTTTTACCAGCTAAATCGTTGTGTGTCTTCTGATCAGCAGCAGCCCTTATTCCTGTTCCATCTGCTTTGGAAAAGACTTCCCACCTGCAAAGGCAGTTGTATGGCTGATGTCTACACTGCCGTAAAGGCTGGTTCTTCTAAGTGTGCCTTGTGGATTTGTTGGAAATCTATTCGGCTTTCTTGGCCTGGTGCAGGGCCTGAATAGTACAGAGTGAGCAACAGAAGTGAGGGTTAAGTTTGTTACATTTCTAAAACTTGAAGTAATATTTTTTCTGCTTTCCCTCTTTCTGCTCCGACACCAGGGCCAGTGTCCTTACTGTCCTTGTGGAGTAACAGGATCAACACTGCCAACTCCAGGAAGCACCAGGAGTTTGCTGGGCGTTTGAACTCTGTCAATAACAGAGCTGAGCTATACCAACACCTTAAGGAGGAGAATGGGTTTGTGTAACTTCCTGTGGAAACTGCTTTGTTGATTGTGTAGTCCTGTCGTGAAGCTGCTGGCTTGTGGTCAGCAGTTTTGTACTGGTATTCTGAGCTGAATACACAGCTTCTGAGGAGGAAGATATTAACCTTTTAGACACTTGAAGCTCATAAAAAGCCCAGTTTACTGATTGTAATGTGAAGCTGTCTGCTGCCTACAGCTTTATGTTTTCAGGGAGTAAAAATCATACACTGACTATGGAATGTTAAAGTATTAGAATAGAATAAATGTCAGACATGATTATTTTAATCAGTTGTTTTAAGAAATCCTTCTACAGGCCGGGCGTGGTGGTGCACGCCTTTAATCCCAGCACTCGGGAGGCAGAGGCAGGAGGATCGCTGTGAGCTCAAGGCCAGCCTGGTCTACAAAATGAGTCCAGGACAGCCAAGGCTACACAGAGAGAGCCTGTCTTGAAAAACAAACAAACAAACAAACAAACAAACAAAAAATTCCCTCCTACAGTACATTGTTAAAGGGATTCCTTTTGTAGAAATCTTTGGCTAAGTGGAGGAGACTTCCCTTCTGTGCTTGGAGAAGGGGGAGTGGGACAGGGAGGGGCCTAGGGACGTGCCCTGATCTTCACAGGCTCACTTTTCTCTCATGTGCACAGTGAGGAGGTTGGACTGGCTGGAGGACCCCGAACTTCAATCCCTTTCTTAAAGTGCTCACATTCTCCTGTTGTGAATAGGTTAGATTTTAGTTCCAATGGGTAAAAGTAGATACAAATATGGATTGCTGGTAAGTGCTCTAATTTACCATCTCATTTGCCCCTTCTGATCTTTTCAGGATGGAGACAACAGAAAATGGGAAAGCCAGCCGCCAGTGAAGAATGACTGGAAAACTAAGCTTAGTTATTGCAAAAAATATTTTGGGCAGAATTTGATATAAGTACTTTTACAGCAAGATTGTATAGCTATGTTGCCTGGACTGGTTTTTACATTTTTAAAGAATTTCAACAAATTATCTTTTTGTACTAATTCTAAGATTGGCAGAGTCAAAATATATACGTTTGAGATTTGTCGTCCCAAATCACACAGTTTATTTTACGGTAAAAGGTGTTCCCTCTGGAAATGTTTTTTATAAAAAAAAAAATCTTAGGCTTCTCTTTGCCAAATAAAACTACTAAATGTATGAAATGCAAAGTATTGGACTGTTACTTTTTAAAAAGATATTTGGGGCTGGAGAGATGGCTCAGAGGTTAAGAGCACTGTCTGCTCTTCCAGAGGTTCTGAGTTCAACCACATGGTGGCTCACAACCATCTATAGTGAGATCTGGCGCCCTCTCCTGACCTGCAGGTGTACATGCAGGCAGAGCACTGTGTACGTAATAAATAAATAAATCTTTTAAAAAGAAAAGAAACGGAAAAATATATTTGTTACTCTTACTCATAACAGCTCCCTTTAAGAATTTATAAAGCTTGGTCAGAACTTAAGTGATATCTGTAGTAGTTAATAGAAGACTGTATCTGTCTGCATGGTGTATAGTGAGCGCTTTTCCCAGGAAGACTGCTGGTTTGGTTGTATTTTTAAGGCTTTGCCTGTGTGCACATGTGTTTTGTCTGCTACCCATTTAAGCCAGAATTTTGAAGTAGTTAGTGTGACTTTACATTTTAGTTTGATATACCACCACCTTTTTTTTAACTCTTAAATTTTTTATTGTCCATTAACTTTTTGTGTTGAAAGAGAAGGATAAAGGAAACAACCTCACAAAAGAGGAAGAGGCACACTGAGGTTGTTTTCATCCCTGGTAGGGTTTGGTTTCCTTTGTCCTTTCTGTGCTGTTTGCTCGGAATCTCATAAGATGCTGTAAGAGACATGTTATCTCAGGGTTAAACAGTTTCTAGGGTTGTCCTACATTTTCTTGGGCTTACTGGGGAGGAGTCATGTGTATCACTCATCTTTCTGGGATTTTGAGTCCAGGAGACACTGACTTTAAGGCTCTAAGTGGGCAGCATGAGGGACAGCTACACTCCAGTCACCAAGTCACCCACTAGATGCTAATTTCTCTTTGACATTACAGCTTAAGTGAGAGCCAAGCAGTCCTATTATCACAGGGTGCAATTGAGTTGTGTACACAATATATAAAAACTAAGGTTTATGTTTGATTGTTCAAAATTGTAACATGACCATGGCCAATCATTATTACAGTATTAAGACACAGATTTATTGGCATGGAGTCTTCATGTAAATACTAAGAATTGACCTGAACAATACATGGCTTGCTGTGGAGGACTGAAGTGTCTCAGCGTTGCTTGGGTGCCCTTGGTTCAGATCAAAACCGTCTGGATGAAGTGTGAGTTGCTTGCTTTCTCATTTCTGCCACAAGGCTGCTAAACCATTAGTGTAATTGTATACAGATCTAGAAGCGCACAAATCTAGAAATTTCCATAGAATCGTAAAGACTTAAAGTGCTAGACTTAATTCAGAAGGTTGTATCATCTAGACTGACACTTTACTCTCTTTGTGATTTGAAGCAACACATTAGCTTAAGCTGTATGAAATTATCACTTGGGAACTGGGCAGCACTCGGGAGGCAGAGACAGCCTGGTCTTGAACAGAGTGGGTTCCAGGATAGCCAGGGCTACACAGAGAAACCCTGACCTGGGGTGAGGAGGACAATGACAAATTTTACAACTTTATATACAATATATATATATTTGTCTTTCTATACTGTCTCAATACACAGTTGGAACTACATATTTGCTTGGATATTTTGAGATAAGTTCATCATATAGAAAGGTGCTAATTTAGTGTCTGAGAAGTTTTTTTTTTATCTAGCGCAGTGGTACAGCCTGTAATCCCACCACTTGGAGGCAGAGGCAGGTGGATCTCTATGAGATGAAGACCAGCCTGGTCTACAGAGTGAGTCCAGGACAGCCAAGGCTACACAGAGAAACCCTATCTAAAAAAAGAGAAAAAATCAAAACAAAACTTTTTTCTTTGTTTTTGTTTTGTTTTGTTTAAGATTTATTTTTTATTTTATGTGCATTTCCTGTTTTGCCTGTATGTAGGCCTGAGCACCACATGTGTGCTTGGCGCCCACGGAGACCAAAAGAGACCATTGGATCTTGTGGAACTGAAGTTAAAACAGTCAGGAGCCACCATGTGAGTGCAGGTGTAGGCTCAGTTTTCTTAACCAATATATTTTATTACAACTTATTAGCCGAGCATACGTCACTTGTAACCCAGCTAACCAAAACAATAGGAAAAGAATTAAAGAACACACTAACAACCATAAGGATATCAGTTCTGAAGAATGATTCTCCTGGCGTAAACCGCAGGATTTCTTCTGCTGGGACCTGGAGTAACCAGAACCTGGAACCTCGGCAGGAGCCAGAGTCCCAAAGTCTTCCCTCCAGTGGTGGGTGTCTCGAAGTGGAGCGATGAACAGCCAAAACTATCCCATCTCCAAAAAGCCCCGCCTCCAGTCCTGGGCTCATTTATATATCTCCTCCCAGAGTCTGTTGATGGGATCTTTTCAGCTGACAACAATCAAGCTCCCGCACAAGGTGGTTGATCTTCGAGTGGATTAACCTTACCTGTTCTCTCACAAGACCATTCCAATCCCACACTTGGGAAATAGGTTCATCTCTCTTTCATGCAGGGAGTTGAAACCAGGTCCTTTGTAAGAGTAGACTGTGCACTTAATCACTGAGCCATCTTTCCAGTGCTGAGTGTTTTTGTTTTTTGTAACATTTTAAAAGCATTTTGCAACTGTTACGGATCAGAAGATAAAAGACCCATGGAGAGAAGGTGATGGCCGCTTTCTTGGTAAGAATAAGGCAATACGTAGTAAACTATTTGGATTAGAATTTAATGACATTCTGTTCCTTTTCTCCTTTTCCTTAGTGCAGGTCCCTCGCCCATGGTGTGGTGCCATACCCTTCCTTTGGCATCCAGTGAGCTCTTGGGGAAGTAAGGAAAACAGATTGGGCTTGATTTTGTGCCTGTTTTGTTTGGCCCAGCTGAAGCTCCATTAGCCCTGTGCTCACCCCCTTGGGGTGCCTTCGGGAATTTTGAAACGGTCTCCGGCTTTCCATCTCACACCCTACAGTTCAGGTGTCATGTACAGCAGGAACTTGCTGCTGCAAGTCATGCTGTGGGCCACACAGGGTAACCTGATGCCATGGTAACAAGCCTGCCATCTCTGCCCACCCTGGAATGGGCTCCCCCTCACTAAAGATGGGTCCAGGAGGAAGTGGTCTGCCAGCCTCTGTGTGGCTCTTCGGCTGGGTTGTTGAGGAGCGGCAACTAGAGTGAAAGCTCTCAGGTCCTTGCTGCTGTGGGGAGGCGCTTATGCCAAGCCCCACGTCACAGCAGAGATGCGGGCTGCCAGGCTGTCCTGTGAGTGGGAGCAGCGAAGTAAAAAGCGCACTTTTTATGCCTTCTTCTAGGGCTGCCGTTACTTTTCTTTCAAGACAGGGTCTCACTTTATAGCACTGGCTGACCTCAAAGTCATAGCAGCCTTCCTACCTTCCTTCCTGCGTGTGGGGATTCCACTTGCAAGATAGTCAACTACAGTCATGGAAACTGCTATGAGGGTTTCTAGAGCACTGTCCCCCTCTCCTTGCTTCTTGTCACTCCTCACCTGTTCTTGTGCCTCAGCAGGAGGACGCTGCAGCCTCCAGACGCCCTGCTGTCCTACCTCTGGGCCCTCAGTATTTTGTGTTTCTACATAACCTGACTTCTTCAACTTTAACATTCAGCATGCTAGGCATGGTGATGCACATTGCACATTTGTAATCCCAACACTGGAGAATCTGAGGCAGGAGGATGACTAGTTTGAATCCAGCCTGGGCAACATTGTAAAAACCTGACATTAAACCAGCTTTTGCCAACGCCTTCTTCCTAAGTAGCTTGTTCGAGCCCACTAACATGAGTCATTGTACTGTTACTCTTTGTATTTTGTATCTTTCTGTAATTTGCTGGTATATTAACTGTGGGCTCTTCTCAGTGGCTACTTCATATTAACTCCTAGACCAAAACCTGCTAAGTAGACGATACATTCTTATCAAAGAGACACTAAATGGAGACGTGGGGAAAGAAAAAAGATGTTTGCAGTGATACCTGGGGGGAATTGGCTGGCTTTGTCTTTTTATAACCACACTGAGATTGTTTCAGGAGCCAAAGGCCACTTTCTAGGGCCTGTCTCCAGAGTTTTAGATTGAGGGGGAAAAACAGCAAACGACAGTTATCTCTGTACTTAGAAGTTACCTGAAGAAGGGTAGGGAGCCTGGCTGCAGTGCCTTAAGAACCTTCGGGTGAGCCCAGCACCCACGTGACAGCCTGGGTGTGGCCCTGAGCAGTCCCCACACTGGAGGCAGAGGCGGGACCTCAGGGACTCACTGGCCAGCCCATCTAGATAAAATGGCAATACACTGGTTCAGTAAGAAATGTCTCAAAAACCAACCAAACCAAAAAAAAAAAAAAAAAAAAAAAAAAAAAAAAAAAAGGCAGGCAGTTCAAGGGCAGCCAAGGCTACATAGAAAGACCAGTCTCAAAAGATAAAAATAATGTGGGCATGATAGGGGATGACACCCAAAGTCAGCTTTTGGTACCCACACATACGCATGCCGCTGAGTACACCTGCGCGCGCGCGCGCGCACGCACACACACACACACACACACACACACACACACGAAAGTAAGGGGAACACCTGCACACACATGAATATAACAAGGGGGACTTGTTGAAAACAGGGTCAGTGGGAGGAAAGATCAGAGGATAATTGGATGCATGAAATAGTGGACAAATAAAATTTTAAAACAAGGCTATAAAACTAATAGAAGAAAAATCTATATGACCTTGGGTTATAGAAACTATTCTTAGGATGTAAGAATCACAAGATGACTACAATGGTTCACCCTGGCAGGAAAACCAGCACATTCATGCCCAGTTAATAAGGTGTCATAAGAAACAATTGGTCATTAATGGAATGAAACACTTACTGGATTTCCTCTGAATATTCTGGCTTAAGAATTGGCAAAGACAGGCAGATTGATGTGAGTTCATGGCCAGCCTGGTCTACAAAGTGAGTCCAGGACAGCCAAGGCTACACAGAGAAATCCTGTCTTGAAAAACAAAAAACAAACAAAAAAAATTGGCAAAGAACATATACATTTATATTATTACACATGAATAAAAGAAACTACATACAGCAGGAAGAACCACAAGACAATCAGGAATTATACAAATGTTACATTCATAGTGATTGAGCTACTTATATTTGGCAAACTTGAAGTAAACATCTTTCCTATCTTGTTGGGTCTAAATTTCTGAATGAAAATCAATACCGATCATATCTCACCTCTATTAAAACATCTATCTGGATCTAAAAACATCTTAACCAAAGCCAAACAAACATCTTAAGCCCTAACCAACTAAGCTTAATTGTAAGACTAAACTATCTGGTCTTCAAATCCATCAGAGAGTTGAGAAGAATGGATCTAAAAACATCTTAACCAAAGCCAAACAAACATCTTAAGCCCTAACCAACTAAGCTTAATTGTAAGACTAAACTATCTGGTCTTCAAATCCATCAGAGAGTTGAGAAGGAATGAAACTTAAATGTCTGAGTGAACCGAAGTGTAGGTTAGCAGCTTCCAAAATGAAAAAATGACTGAGACAGTTTACTGCTTGAACAGTCACCCAGCACAATAACGTTGTTGCATCATCATAGTTTATTTTATTCATGTGTAATAATATAAATATATGTTAAAAAATAAACATAATTTAAAAATCAGGAAAAGAAAAAAGAAAAAAGAATTGGCAAAGAAAAGGTGGTCCCTCAGTCACTGTCAATAGTCTTTAGGAGCCCTTTGTATGCACTGTAACAAGTTGCGAAAGCACAGGAGCCATCCTGTTTCTCTACAGCCAGGCCTGACAGAGAAGCCAAGACAGTGCAGGTTAAGAGGCGCACGCCTTTAATTCCAGCACTCGGGAGGCAGAGGCAGGCGGATCGCTGTGAGTTGGAGGCCAGCCTGGGCTACAAAGAGAGTCTAGGACAGCCAAGACTACACAGAGAAACCCTGTCTCCAAAAACAAAAACAAAAACAACCCCCCCCCCCCAAAAAAAAAGGCACAGGCACAACCCAGCATTTGGGAGGCTAACGCAGGAAGACAGTTGGAAGCTAGCCTGGCCTAGCACAAGACTTTTTCTTCTGTTTTTATTTTGAGAACAGCTTAAAATAGCTGAATTTAAAAACCAAAAACTGTTACCATTTGTTGTTGATTTGCATTGAGGTGCTGGAGTGAAGACCCAGGACGGCGCGTTTGTATCAAGCCCTCAGTGCTGGGTCCCCCCTTCCTGCTTCATTTGCTTCTGCTGCTGTGGTTTGTCTTGTTTGGTTTTTGAGATGGAGTTTAAGATCTGGCTGACTTTGAACTTCTGACCTTTGCTGCCAGCTCACAAATGCTAGAGCTGCAGAGCTGTGCTGCCATGCTTGGCTTCTTGCTTTCTAACGGGAAAATTCCTCCTTTTAAGGTGCTTATCCCGTGCCCTCCCCCCCCCCCCAGATGTTTTGTTCTAGCGTAGAAAGAAGCATGACTAATACCACTAATATCAGCTGTTATCTTAACATTTCCTCCTTATTCCTTTCCATCATTACCTTGTTCTGGAGTGATAGCTGGACCTTACTGTTCTGTGCTTGTTTGCGTGAGCCATGCCTCACATGTGGAGGTCAGGGGTCAGTGTGTGGGAGTCAGTTCTCCCCTCCCACAGTGTGGGTTCCAGAATGAGCTCGGTCATCAGGCCTGGCGCTGAGCCGTCGTGCTGGCTCTAGACCTCAGTCTTTCAACTTTTGTTCCGTATTTTCATCTCTATTTGGGATATGCTCAGAATCCCTTCGTGTCTGTCTTCCCATTTGCAAATTCTTTCTTCAGCTGTAGACATTTCTTCTGTGATCACTCCTCTCTGCTCATTCTTTTGTCTTTGACTTCTAAACATTCTGCTTTGTTACTTTAAAAAAAAAGTTTTAATGTTTGGAACGCCTTGTATTATCTTACTTTAGGTTACCTTACATCGTGTGAGGAACAATCCCAATATACTTGTTTTGAGCCTTTTCCTGTTTGTTCTGCCAGAGCGTCCAGGGCACATTGTTTCTCTGTGGATTTTGTGATATTCAATTTAATCTCCATTTGGGATTATTATCGGCTGGTCTCAAATTTACCACCACACCAGGCTTGGGAAGCCTTGTTTCTGTTTTCAGGTTTGTTTTTACTTGTGTGTGTCTGTGTAAATATGTGCATGTGAGTCCTGGAACTCACTAAGGCCGGAAGACCAGGTGGGCGTGTGTGTGAGTGGGCCCTCTGTAGCTGGAGTCCCACGTAGTTGTAAAGTCCACGCTCGGGTTGCCTACAGAAGCTGCTTTTAAGAGCTGGCCCTCCCCAGCCAGGGTTGGGACTCCTGAGTTCCTCATTGTGACCTATGCCACCAAGCATTTGTAGACCAATATTACTACTTTAAACAAAGTTATTTTATAGGCTAATAAAGTTGTTTTAAAATTTGATATTGCCATGCCTAAGAACTGTGCAACTAGGTTATAAAAAATAATTGCCAAAAGAAAAATATTTCATAATTCTTTATAGTTTAAAATTTTTTTTATTTTATGTGCATTGGTGTTTTGCCTACACCAGTGAGGTATATGAGGGTGTTGGGATTAGAGACAGTTGAGAACTGCCATGTGGTTACTCAGGATTTATCACTGCTGGGCAAGAGAAGAAGGGTTTACAAGCCAAATGGGACTGTGGCTCTAAAGAGTTCCCTTAGAATGTTATGGTGCATATTGCCAATGGAACATGACCCCTCATATAGCAAGGTCCAGGCTAGCCAGGGCTACAGCGTGAGACCCTACCTCAAAAACCAAAACAGCCACAGCAGCAACAAACCAACCACAGAGAAGCCTCCCTGTCTTCAGCTTCCTGTCTGTCACACAGCCACGCTGTTCCTTCAGGATGGAAGTGGTATCCCCTTGGTGTGTGGGAGCCTCGGCACCTCACGGACAGAACTCACTGCAGACTGCCGATGGGCAGCCCTGCCCTGTGTGGGGAGCAGCGAGCTGCTTGTGGATCCTCTGGAGAGCGGTGCACGGCCAGAGAGGGGCCTTCCCCTGCCCCACAGGTCCTGCTCCGTCAGGCCCTCTGGAATGTTGGCCAGAAAGAGATGGGTAAGAGCTCACACACAGCCACTGGCCCAGTCTTGTGAAAGTCTGTGCTAAGGGTGCTGTAGCATTTTCCTAACTGATGGAGACACAAGGAAATGGGGCAGCCTCTCACCCACATGGTCCTGGAGAAGGGCTGCTGCTCAGGCTTAGAATGTAGTGGGTGCCAGTAACATCCACAGATATTGGGGTTCAGTTAGTCACTCCGGGGGCTTTTAAGTTTTCATGCCCATCAAACAGGGAATTGGACAGAGTGACCAGCAAAGTGAGAGAATTTTTATAATTATCAGGAATTAAAATAAGTAAATAAATAAGTGAAATGAAAAATTAATTAAAGCATCAGAAAGTTAATGAATTTAAGAAAAGAAAAAAAATGTCAAAGCATTTATCTACAATTCACTAATTTGGGTGGAGAGAAACTTGCTTGGCAAAGTGTTAGGGGGCTGGCCAGGAGGTGTTCTGTGTGTATTCAAATAAGCTTGGAAACTATGACTGAGGGTTATCTAGGCAAAATTGTTGTGCACCTTCTCTGAAGCCTAAATGACCATGCAACATTAGCTTTGCAAATGAGAATAGGCCCTTGAGCCCCTACCTTTTCACATGTGCACACGCACAGCACCCCGTCCTCCCAACTGGAAGTGGGTGGGGCCTGGCCACTTAACTGTGACTCTTCCTCTTGCAGTTGACATTGCTTACTCTCCTTTCCCAGCCCTGTCTGTTTTCCTCCTCCTCCTGTCTGTTTGTCTCCACCACCCCCCACCCCCACCCCCCCGCCCCTTCTGCCTTCCTTGGCCACAGTTAGCTTTTTTCGGGGGAAGGAGCTTTGAACAGAAGCAGGGCCTTTCTTGATAGAGCCGTTAATCACGTGCATGATAAAAGTGTCCACTTCACTTCTAAGGGGATGTTTCCCATGATGCTCTCCAGGCCTCAGCAGAGAGTAGAGTATTATTTTAAGATGAGAGCTCCCAATGTTCTTAGGAAAGCTCTATTTTACTCAGTGTGGAAACTCACGTTAGTGAGTCACCTCAATTCATGGAGCTCACATCATGGACAGAGGGGATGCCTTGTTTTGTCCTCTGACCTCCACAAGTAAGCTGTGACACATACACGCCCACTCTGCTCCAATAAACAGATGAATGCAAGTAAATATTAAGATTTATTTTTATTTTATGTGTATGGGTCTTTTATGTTGTCTATATGTATGTCTATGTAATGTTTGTTCAGAGCCCACAGAGGCCTGAAGAGGACATCAGATCTCCTGCAACCAGAGTTAAAGAGCCACCAAGTGGATGCTGGGAATTGAACCCTCGTCCTCTGCAAGAGCAACCACTGCTCTTGACCCCTGAGCCATCTCAGTGGGCTCCTAAGGAGAGTTGGCACCGCTGACAGATTTGCAGGCATGACCTCATGTAACATGTGTAGCTGCTGTGCAGCAGGGGCTGTTAGTGCTTTTCCTTTACAGTTGAGAACAAAGGAGCTTAATGAAATAACACTGCCCATGCTTAAAGAGCTCTGTACCAGTAACGATGGAATCTGAGCCCCTACTGGTCTCACCTGATTGAGACAGGGTCTGGTGTAGCTCAGGCTGGCCTAGAACTCACTATGTAGCTGAGGATGACCTTGACCTTCCGATCCTCTTGCCTCAACCTCTTCTAGTTTTCATCCAAGCCTTGTTCCTATCTCCATGGAGGGAGGTCGCTGAGGCCTGCAGACACCCAAGACTTTCTAGAAACCAGGCCATCACTATCCTTGGCAACCTCAGTCCTGTCTTTCAGGATGGGTGGGGAAGGCACGTAGGGCAACACACACACACACACACACACACACACACACACACACACACACACACCCACACACCCCTACCCTTACCTCCCGCCCCAGCCCACTGCTTGATTGCACAGACAACATTTCACTGAGTCCGGGCAGTGCCCTGCATCCTGGGCTGCTGGGCCCTGCTTCATCAGTTGGTACATCTGGCACAGTTTTACCACTAAACTACACAAACTTTGTTGTTGTTTTTCCTTCCTTTGTACCTAAGAATTTATCTTGTTGGGGCTCTTCCCTCCTGCCCAGCCTCACACCTGCTCTTTGTGTGACTGTTGTCAGGGTAACGTTTAAAGCGTGCTCAGTAAGGGTGTGGTTAATTATACTAATTACACCAAGCCACACTGATTACGAGTCAAGTCGTAAGCCCTGAGTGTCAGCCATTAAGAACCTCACATCTTCGACATGAAAACAGCTTATTCAAATATTTTATTTCTCCGGACTGTGGTCTGTGTTCTAGACAATCGCCCTTTGCTCCGTCCCTGACACATCCTGGTGATGTGGGGCTCCATGCTTGGCCCCCATGATTATTCTCTCTGTTTGTGCCCTGTGCTGAGGATGGGTGGGGAAGGCACGTAGGGCAGCTGTAATTATAATCAGCTCGAGCCCTCTGCTGCTCTGAGGCTTGCTGATGCTTACACACACACACACACACACACACACACACACACACACACACACACACACACACACACACTCCGCTGCTCTGAGGCCTGCTGATGCTTCCACTTACTTAACCCTCACTGGAGCCCTGTGAAGTGCGCCAGAGTGGAGGAACGCAGGAAGGTTTGTAGTGTAGGCGCCTTGAGCAGGTCTGTCATGGACGAGGAAGTTTCCAGAAAACCATCAGTGGTGAGCAGCTCATCCGGCCACATGCAGAAGGGCACACTGAGGAGATGGGATAACAAAGCCCCTTAAGCAAGCATGATGGGAGTGTTCAAAGTGTTCAAAGTAAGTGTTGAAAGTGAGCCTGCAGAGGAGGCAGGCTGCAAATGAGGTGTGGGGAGACGCTCCTGTTGGCCTGTGGTCAAGGAAATCAGTCTGGTTGGTAAAAGCTTGACGTATTTCCCCACAGGGCTCAGCAGCTGGGCGCGCTTCTTCCTGCTACAGCTTTCTTTTCTCTCCCAAGATTTGTAAATGGGAATAATTTTTACTTGTCACAAATATAGAACACAACATTTTAATTGGGCTTTTAAAAAAAGAAATTAGTATTTTTAGGCTTTTATTAATAATATTCATTGCAGTCTAGAGTGGTCCATAATCACAGCACTGAGATAGTGGAGGCAGTAGGTTTAGGAGGTCAGGGTCATCCTCTGGTACATAATGAATTCCAGGCTAGCCTGGGATACATGAGGCCTTGACTCAAAGACATCAACAACAAAACAGACAAAAACCTTATTATGTAGTAGGGCTTCAGAGTACATATATTTTTGTTTTGTTTTTTCGAGACATGTTTTCTTTGTGTAGCCTTAGCTGTACTGGACTCACTTTGTAGACCAGGCTGGCCTTGAACTCACAGAGATCTGCCTGCCTCTGCCTCCCTGAGTGCTGGGATTACAGGTGTGTGCCAATGTGCCTGTCTCAGAGTAAGTATTTTATATCTCAAGCCACAAATACTGGAAAACTACTATATATAAAATAGTCATATGGATCTGGAGAGATGGCTCACTGCTAAAGTGCTTGTCTTATAAACTTGAGGACCCAAGTTCAATCCTTAGAATGCACATAAGAATGCGAGGCATTGGAGGTGTAGGGTTGTAATTCGAGCGCTGAGAAACAGAGACAGGTGGGTCTCAGGGGCCCTGCCAGCAGCTGGCCTGGCTTCATCATCAGGCTCCCAGCTGGTGAGAGACTCTACCTCAAAAATAAAAAGTAGAGTGACACAAGAGGTTGACTCTGGCCTATGCCCTCTCACCCTCACACACATATGCACACTTGCACATATGCATATATGCACCCAGCATGTAAATAGATGAAAATATAGATATATGGAAAATGTGTTCTTCCGCTCCCTATACTCACCAGCGGATCTGAAGCCCTCCTCCAGCAGCGCCTGTGCCTGCGGTCTGTCCATCCCTCTTCATCCTTGACACTCTTCCAGGCAGCGATAACTGCTGTCTTATTCTCCACTTCCCTGACATCAGCCTTCAGCATCCATTTGTGAGCACGCCGTTTTCAGCCCTGGCTTAGCTCATTTGGTGTCAATGTCCTCCAGTTCCGTCTGTGTCACTCTGAATGACAGAAACTTAACAATGACCTCCCTTGAACACGTTTTCAACCTACTATTTTGAAAGTTCCCTATATATTTTACATATTTTTATATACACTAACATTTCTCTAACTGTGGTAGTATGTAGCCTAGTTCAAGGACTGGGGCTGAGCCATCAGTGTCGCCAGAGAGAGAGCACGCACTACAGAGAAGCTTCCAGCTGAAGCATGGTTACCAGATGCAGGTTAGACAGAGCACTGACATGTAAGAGCAAAGACTTTGTCAGCTTCACGGAAACTCAGCACTTGGCCTGGGAAGGTGGCTGGGGGTACAGTACTCACCACTAAGCCTAATGACATAAGTGTGATCTCCAGGGTCCACATGGCGGCGGAAGGGGAGAAGAGACTCTTAAATGTTGTCTTCGAAATTCTGCGTGGTTGCCATGACCTGCTTCCCCAGCACCCAGTGAGTGACCCGCCTCCCCAGCGCCCAGTGAGTGACCCGCCTCCCCAGCACCCAGTGAGTGACCCGCCTCCCCAGCGCCCAGTGAGTGACCCGCCTCCCCAGCGCCCAGTGAGTGACCCGCCTCCCCAGCGCCCAGTGAGTGACCCGCCTCCCCAGCGCCCAGTGAGTGACCCGCCTCCCCAGCGCCCAGTGAGTGACCCGCCTCCCCAGCGCCCAGTGAGTGACCCGCCTCCCCAGCGCCCAGTGAGTGACCCGCCTCCCCAGCGCCCAGTGAGTGACCCGCCTCCCCAGCGCCCAGTGAGTGACCCGCCTCCCCAGCGCCCAGTGAGTGACCCGCCTCCCCAGCGCCCAGTGAGTGACCCGCCTCCCCAGCGCCCAGTGAGTGACCCGCCTCCCCAGCGCCCAGTGAGTGACCCGCCTCCCCAGCGCCCAGTGAGTGACCCGCCTCCCCAGCGCCCAGTGAGTGACCCGCCTCCCCAGCGCCCAGTGAGTGACCCGCCTCCCCAGCGCCCAGTGAGTGACCCGCCTCCCCAGCACCCAGTAAGTGAATAGTAAGTTTTAAAGACCCTTAAACGTATCCAGGTGTGGTAATGCATGCCTGAATTCCCAGGACTCTGGGAGGATGCGGCAGGAGGATCATCTGTTTGAGCCCAGACTGGCCTATAAAGCAAAATCCTGTCTCAAAAACATAAAACTCAAATCACCAAGCCTTCAAACAGTTGCTCCATGAAAATCGTTATAGGGCAGAAATGAAGATCTCATTAGGAAACCACCTAGACATCATTGAGTACATGTGCACTGACATCCCAAGGGAGTCTTCAAGAGGAAACCGAGAGAGAGACGGTGGCTCACGCCTTTAATCCCAGAACTCGTGCAGAGGCAGGTGGATCTTAGTGAGCTGGAGGCCAGCCTGGTCTACAAAGTGAGCCTAGGACAGCCAGGGCTACACAGAGAAACCCTGTCTTGGAAGAAAAAAAAAGTCTCATTGACACTTGGCAGACAGAGCCCTGTGAGCTCATGATCAGTCCTATTCAGGACTGTAGTACAGCTGTGGTTCATGGCTGTCTGGAAATGGCTGCCATGACATGACCATCTGAAACCAGCGCAGACCTGACAGGCTGGGTCCCTGGGTGACGTTCCTCTTTGACCTGCTTCTGTGCAGGAAGTGGGTACCAGCTCACAGTGTAAGGACAAAACGAACACCATGCTCTGTATGTAATGTATAGCCTGTAACTAATGCTGTAGTCTGTGAATGTTCTGTGAGAACTTGTCCTCCAGGTGACCTCACTTTTTCCTGTGTTCCGTAAACTAGACCTGCCAGCACTCTCCAGAAACTCCACCGGTGTGATTAGATACGATTAACTCCCAATGATCCTCTGAGATAAAACAACTTTCCCCTGAGATCCAGTCTCCACCCAACCTGCCTGGAGGCTGACATTCTTGTGACCCACAACCCCCGCTTATATTTTTTCCCCTTATAAATCCAAAAAGTTGGTGGCACACGCTTTTAATCCCAGCACTAGGGAGGCAGAGGCAGGCAGATCGCTGTGAGTTTGAGGCCAGCCTGGTCTACAACGTGAGTCCAGGACAGCCAGGGCTACACAGAGAAACCCTGTCTCAACAAACAAACAAAAAACCAAACCAAACCAAACAACAACAACAACAAAAAAACCCCACTACTCTTGAAGCTCCGGTCTCACTCTTCTATCCTGCTGCGTCAGGAAGGATTGTGACCTGAAGCTCCGGCCCATAATACAGGAACCTGTGTGTGTTGCATCGGTATCGAGTCCTGGTGGCCTTTTCGGCGGTCTTGCGATCTGGGCGATCTCAGTATTACACTGGCATTAATTAGTACAGAGCCTCCTGATCGTTGGGTGTTTTGAACGAGTTACAGTAAAGATTCCCCAAATCTGGGGAGAGATCCATCATCCCCCGTGGATTTCCCTTCATTCTCCATAGTCACCGTGATCTGGAAGAAGAGCTGGCTCTCTTACCTTTGGAGCTGTCTCTTCAATAACATTAAAAAAAGTGTGTGTGTGTGTCTTCTATGAAGCCCATGGCTGCTTTACATCCACAGTCACCTTTCAGATTGCAGTCATGCGTGGCTTTGATACACATTTTCCTTCCCTCCCTCCCTCCTTCCTTCCCTCCTTCCTCTTCCTCCTCTTCCTCTTCTTCATCAAAACATTTGTGGTTGGTAGAACTGTGTAGGCAAAGGGCAGACTTTTATGATTAATAATTAAGGCAGTAAGATATAAGGTAATAAGATACCAGATGCCCGATATTATGTTGTAGAGGACTTTATTAAATGAGCCTGGGGAGAGAAGGAAAGTGAGGAGGGGTATGCCAGAGAGAGACAGAGACAGAGACAGGAAGAGGAAGAAGAAGAAGAAGAAGAAGAAGAAGAAGAAGAAGAAGAAGAAGAAGAAGAAGAAGAGGAAGAGGAGGAAGAGGAGGAAGAGGAAGAAAAAGAAGAAGAAGAAGAAGAAGAAGAAGAAGAAGAAGAAGAAGAAGAAGATGATGATGATGATGAAGATGATGATGATGGGTAGAGGGAGAGAGGAAGAGGAAGAGAGAGGGGTGAGGTAGGACTGTCCTTTTACATAGCCCTGGGCAGGGCCACGCCCCTGTGGCAGTTAGCTAATGACATCACAGGTAGGGGAACAGAAGCAGAACCCTAACACAGACTATCTCATGGGGGCTCAGCTGTGATTTACACGAGCAAGGTGTTTACCTAACTAATAGGAGAAATGTGCTCCCGGTTTTTGTTCTAACACATGCATGTGATTGTGTGGCCTGAAGGGACAGAGTTCTCTGGTTCTGGTAGCTGCTCCCAGTCCCCACCGTGACCTCCCAGCTCGGCTCCTGCTGTCACAGCTGACTGTGACCTGCTGCCTCCTTCGAGACCTCTCATGATTACTGTGGGCCCTCTCAGGCAATCCAGGCCCACGCTCCCTTCTCAGGACCCTTGCCTTGTGTCTGCAGAGTCTTGTCTGACGCTCAGCGGAACATCTCTCCAGGGTTTAGGACATGCGTTTTTTGGGGGAACCACAGTTCAGTCTGTAGAAAGAGCTGGCACCAGGAGGTCACTGCCAACAGACAAGGGCTCACTGGGTACATTAACATCATAAAGAAAGATTGCTTGATAATGCCCACTAAATAAATTAGAAAAAAAAATTATTAAGTACACAGTGCTCTGTCTGCATGTACACATACATGCCAGAAGAGGGCACCAGATCTCATTATAGATGGTTGTGAGCCACCATATGGTTACTGGGAATTGAACTTAGGACCTCTGGAAGAGCAGGTGGCACTCTTAACCACTAAGCCATCTCTCCAGCCCGATAAATCAAATTTTAATCAGCAATAAGTATAACATTACCAAAATGTAGTCCAAATGATGATTTCTCTGGGTGTCCCCCTAAGCGCCCCTAATAACTGTGCCCCATTCTCGGAGTTACACTTTCCAATATAACCAGACGAGGACGCAGTCAAATACTTTGGAAGGGGGGAATGCAATATGCAACTGGGGAGGTTTGCCGCAGGAAAACGTCAGGAGGTGGGTGCTGACTGTCCTCCCTCTTTGAAGGGACAACAGAAAGGAGAACGGAGAGCTAGAAAGGCCAGGGAGCTGAGGGAGGTGGTGTTGTCCGCTACGTGGGTGCCCTTCAGAGCTACGGGTTCTCTCTCTGTCACCAGACACTTGGCACATGAAGCGCTGTGCTTCACATGCACTCTGAGCAGCTGGAAGCCACGCCCACCTCTCCTCACACTCCCCAGCAGAGGAGAGGAACAGCCACTGCACCCAGCCAGCAGCAGATAAGGCCTTTGTAAGTGCAGGAGCGGGCTCTCTCCCCCGCTGACAGATTTATGGAGGGCCATTTCCTCTGTTTGTCTCCTGGCCAGCTTGTGTACTTTGGGTCTGCAAAGGCCTCCTGGCCCTAAGCTCAGATCCAGATGGATTTCAAAGAAAGGAAATGGTGTCACTGAAGTGACAATTAGCAGAATTCCTGCTGATTAATTTTTCCTTATTGTTTCCACCAAAGACAGCAAGTACCTATTTATTTCAGGGCAATAAATCTCATCTTATCGTTTCAAGATAAAGATTCACGGTCATTTTATATGTACATAGTATATGATTTCCGCAACACCCTACGATATGCAGAGCCTTTTATTTTGAGTGAAAATGAGACTGGAATTTGATGCTTGCTACCCAGCTAATACCCATCCCCACCGGACCCCCAACACGGGCTGCTTTCTGAAGAAAGTGCTTAACCTGTTACTTTTCTGTTTAAAAAAAAAAAAAAAAAGAGGCTTTTCTTCTGCGCTCAGCTCTCTCTCCATAGTCACTTTGCATATTTTCTCTCCAGTAGCCCTCCTCTTCTTCCCTTTTGTGGCACTGGGGGTTACACTCCAGGCTTAGTGCGTGCCCGCTGACCTGGAGCCCCACCCCTTTCTGTGTTGTCACTGTGAAGCTGCATCGCACTGGGCTGCCTAGGAGGCCCGAACTCACCCTGTAGCCCATTGGAGTCTTGAACTTGGGAACTTCCTGTCTCAGCCCCCTGAGTGGTTGCTGTTCCCCCACCACCACCCCCTCTTTCTCTCATCTCTCTCTCTCACATGCACGCGCGCGCGCGCGCGCGCGCGCGCACACACACACACACACACACACACACACACACACACACACCCCTTGGTTTATTGAGTTAAACAAGGCAACAGCCCTACTCCCTCTCCTCTGCACAGAGCCCCGGGGACACGCCCCTATCTCCTGTCAGTGAAACAGTTAACCTACTGCAACAGTCGGCTTTACTGTCGGCTTGACTGGATTTCCCATCGCCCAGAAGACATGTCCACTGGTGTTTCCAGGGTGGTCTCCCCAGCCTGCTGACTCTGTGATGGGAGCAGCTGCCACATGTATCACCTCCAGCTGTGAGCGCAAATATAGCAACTACCTTCTCCATTGGTTTGCTCTTTTCAGGCATCTAGTCAGCAGCAGGAGGAGGGACTGATATATCTATCTGCCTTGCTGGCCGCCCACCCCTTCCTTCCCCCCCTCCCTCCCTCCCTCTTCCCCTCCCCCTGACCTTGATCTCAGCGGAGCTGTTCTTGCCAAGCACACTAATGACATTCAAATTGTTTCACTTTAAGTCACATTTCAAAGCTGAGATGCAGTGCACTGGGAATGGACACAGTCCTAGGGCTGATCTGCAGCAAAAGGGTGGTGGGGGGGGGGGGGCACACACTCCCACCCCACCCCACCCCACTTTATTACTCCGTGGCACTTGATCAGTTTTGTATTTTAAAAAGATCTATTCTTTAAATTTTATCCATGTATTTTGCCTGTGTATATAAGTGTATGCCATATGCGTGCAGTGCCCATAGAGGCCAGAAGAGGGTCTCGGATCCTCTGGAACTGGAATTAACAGGCGATTTCAAGCTTTCATGTGGGTGCTGGGAATCAAACCAAACCTGGGTCCTCTGTAAGAGTAACTGCTGAGCCACCTCCCCAGCCCACTCCCCAGTTTCATATTTTAAATCAGGTCCCGTGGTGTAAATTTCAGTTTCTTACATCTAAGTTAATTTGCTTCACCAACTAGATCCATCAAGCACCAGGAACTTAGATCAAAATGAACTTTACCTCTGCAGATCTCTGAAACACCCAGGCCGGCCTCCCTCCTGCCCCACAGCACGTCGGGCAGCCTTGCCTGGTCTCCTGTTGTCCGTCCTGTAACCTGGGACTCACTTTGCTCGTTTTTCTTTCTCTCTCCTCCCAGCCAACGATCACGAGTCTGTGTGCGTCCACTTTATCTCTACACCAACCTCCCGAGCTTTTGACACTGTTGTTTCTTACCTACACTACGTTAGTTCCGCCTGACCACGTTTCTTTAAATAGCCAAACATACATTTATTCAAGGCCGTCATCTTGTGAAGGTGTATTGTGATGTCTTTGTTGCTGCCACCATCACTGAAGTGTGCTTGTTCTGAGGTCTGCCTGGGATGGCCTGTGAGTGGTGCTGTACAGTCTTCACATCCCTTTTGAAATCAGGGATGCCTTAGACTGCAGATGCTATTCCGTTTGTTCTCTTAGGATAGGAAGAAGGGCTCCTAATTGTAAACCAAGAGAATAAACTGCGCCGGCTCCCGACTTTGTACAATGGGCATTCCGAACGAGCAGTCTGTGTACACTCTGTCCCTTCCCTCCTCTTTTTCTCAGCATCGACAAAGGGAAACGAGGCGCCCACCTCCATCGCTTCCCTTGGGAATGGCCATCCACTGCTAGACCGTGTCCATCTTAGCCCTCCTTCCTCTAGCCCTGTACCGACAGTGTTGGCAATCACCCACCACGCACGCATGCAACCAATAAACCAGCGGTAAACATATGTTAATGCCCATGTCTCAGGTATTTGCTAAATTCTGGAGATAGACAAGTACAGCTTCAGCTATTTTAAAGTTCTGTTCCTGAGATGTGCACATTAAATAAATAATTGAAATGCAATAACTGCCACACGTGGGGTAATACTAGGTGTCAACAGAATAAAAAATCCATATAAATGTGTATACATGCATATATACATACATACATAAACATAAACAGATATGTATACTATCCATATACACATATTTTTATAAGTGCTCCCCAAACAGACAGGATGAAGTAAGGCAAAGCTGAATACTATGTTATCCAATGAAGATTTATTTCTCCAAATCTAGTCAGATTCAACTGAACCTGGTAAGGCTCTTCTTGTTAAATTGGAGATGACTACATGTCCTACAGCTTGACAGGTCAGAGGCCTGCACTCCCTACTTCTGCCCATAGTCAGACTCCTAGTCTAATTTAATCATGGTGAACATTCCATCACGTCATTTCCCCTCTCCTGCTCCTCTCTCCAAACCTTCCCATATACCTCTCCTTGCTCTCTGCCAAATTCATGGCCTCTTTTTTCAAGAATTGTTTTACATGCACACCCACACACACACACACACACACACACACTACTAAATACATAAGTATAACCTGATCAATCAGTATAATGTTACTTGTATGTACATGTTTTCAAGTCTGATCATTTGATATTTGTAGGCATACTTTTTAAAAAAATATTTAATTTAATTTTAATTTATGTGTGTTGGTATGAGGGTGTCAGACCTTGGAGTTACAGACAGTTGTAAGCTGCCATGTGGGTGCTGGGAATTGAACCCTGGTCCTTTGGAAGAGCAGGCAGTGCTCTTAACCACTGAGCTATCTCTCCAGCCCCCTGTAGGCATACTTTTTAACTTTATTTTATTTTGGTTTCTTATGCCTCTATTTTCCTTCCACCAACCTTCCAACATTATGTAGGAGAGAAAGAAAGTTGGAAGGGAAAGGGGGCTGTTAAAGTTATATTTATTTATTTGTTATTTATTTATTTAGGTTTTTCGAGACAGGATTTCTCTGTGTCACCTTGGCTGTCCTGGACTCACTCTGTAAACCAAGCTGGCCTCGGACTCACAGAGATCTACCTGCATCATAAAACTGTTTGCTTCTCTGTTTCTCTTAACCTAGCTATCACACAAATAACTTAGACACTATTATATTATTTAAACAAGCTTCACAGAACAAGAACTCAGCAGTTATTACTCTATTCCCAGCTTACATCCCAGAGATACTTGTGCTTTGTAGCGTTCCCTGCTCTGGCTCCCCTCCTGAGGTCTCCTGGACCTCTGCCCATGGCTGAATCCCCTACTGCCTCTCCTCGCTCCTTCTCCCTTGGCTGGCAGGAAGTCCAGCCCTATTCTCTCACCTGCCCAGTGACTGGCTGAAAGCTGTTTCATTGGCATACAAGGGGACAATTGGGAAGCAGTGTTTACACAACACTGAGACAGGAGATTCTCAAAACAAGGATTGCAACCAGACACAGAGGTCAGCATCTGAATTACGTAATAACCTCGTGACTACAGGGGGCGGAGTGTTCCTTAGCTACTTCCAGCTGTTTAGGGGCATGAGGTTCTATGGGGAAGTACCAATCTCAGTTCTCAGGAGATCCAGTAGTCCATCAAACAGCAAGCACAGCAGCAGCCTTCTTCCTTCTCAGAGCATCCCTTGAAGCATGCCTCTCTCTGGGCTCTGATATTCATTTCCTCGCCAAGTCCTCAGAATTTCACTAACTGAAGCTGGCCAGCACAAGGCAGTTATCAGCTGTGTGACAAACTGAAAGCAGCTCCATATCCCACACTTGGGATTATAACAAACATCTGTTTATATAACATAACTGAGTTTTTAAAGAAACCAAAACTTCTACTACATGTCCCCTGTTTTGTTTTGTTTTTAAAATGGTTTCTTTCTCTAATATTAATAAACTATATACAATAAGATTAACTATTATAATTATCAGGTAAGAATTACATTTACAGTGTCTAGTTCATTTGTATTTGGCACCCTTGGAAAAAATATTCCACTATTGTATCTTGGTGAGTCCAAAGTTCTGTATCTAAATTGCTTTCTTGTAACTTGCATTTATCAACCTAGAAACATCTTTTTAGACCTAAAACATTGTCTTAGTTCCTAAACAACTAAACTTAATTGTAGTAAGACTATGATTATCTGTTCTTCAACACCATTAGAGACTTGAGAAGGAAATAATATTACCTAAGTATGTAGGAAGTATAGAGCAAGCATCTCCCAGAACTATAGAAGTGATAGAGACAGCTGGCTGCCTGGACAGTCACCAGGGGTCATGGGACAGCTGGCTGCCTAGATAGTCACCAGAGGTCATTGGGACATCCAGTCTTCAGCCTTCTGTCCCAGAATATCTGACAGACTTTTCTGTGAAGCAAGAATTTTGAAGGACTGGCCTACCAAGTCTCTGCAAAGTTGGACAGGCAATTTCCCAGTGTCCTGCTTGTCAAAAATCTGGACAGCTTGTGGTCAACAGTTGAAGAAAGGACTTATTTTGTCCAGTGGCTGTCTTGCCACATTTGTTTCTTTGATGCCCATCATCTTCTTTGAATCAGATTAGGGGTGCTTCCAGGATCAGATATGTCTCTCTGTCAGAAAAACCTTTTGTTATTAAAACACCTTTAAATGCCATATTCTGTAGATCTCTGAATTGTTTGAAGACCATCTATCTATCTCTTTATATCTAAATACACAAACACTTGTTTCTATCTATTTACTATCTGCTTAACCTTAAAAACATATACAAGAGACTAAAATAAGGCTTATTTCTATAATTAACTAAACTAATACCTGACAAGATTACAAGTAAGATTATTTCCAGGTGATTAACTACTAACTTGCATGTCCAGTCATCCTGGGTAGTTTGCAATAGTTAGTTTTCATAGGACTAGAAATCTACATCATATTTTCAAGGGAAGTGCATATGTACAGTACATTAAGCAAAAGCTGGACAAAATAACCTTGTATTCCTATTAATGAGTTGCATATGTACAATATATTAATCGAGAGTTGAACAAAGTAATCATAAATTTCTATCAATATACAATAATCTATGTCAAAGTAAAGTATTTGACACGAATAGATTTAGTAATCCCACCTTTTATCCCATAGTTCACCATTTTTCTGTCATCATTCCTCCTTTCCCTTCTTTCCCCTAACACTAGATTGGAGAGAAAAATGAGAGGAAAGGAAGGATAGAACAGAGAAAGAAAGAGATCCCTGATTCTAACCTTTATTTTGTTTCCTCCCTGACCATGACCAATAACAGCTTATAACCAACCCCTTCAACGGCAACAAACATCCATAATCCAACAAAAACACCCACCCCACCTCTTGGGAATGGGGATGTCATGTTCTTAACATTACTTCTTGCTTTCTGGGGGCAAAGACATATTTTGGGTACCTTAAGAAAAGATGGGATATTGGCCAAGTGCTGGAAGAGCTAGCATTTTTTGCTGTCCAGTCTCTGTGGGATCATCTGGGCTAGCCCTTTTGAAGTTGACCTGGATGCAAATTCTTGAGGAAACAGTAACTAAGGCAGTCTGTGAGGCTGAACCACCTGGGCTACTTGCGTTGTCTTCATTGTTATCTGGCCTTTTACTCTGAAAAGAAACAAATTTTTATAGGTGCATGGAACATGCAAGGTACACAAATCAGCTAAAGATAATTCCCTGCTCTGTATTTGAGCAGGTAAAAGGCATTTATCAACTTTATAAATCTGTTTGGACTGAAGTATAAATCTCCTTTCATGCTAGATAAAAAGATGGCATGTCATGAGGACCAGGTAGCCAATAAGATCCATTTGCCATGCCAAGACATTCATGTCTTGTCATCCCTGGTCCTTTTTATAATCTTTATAAGTTTTGTTGGTAACCATATTTTTTCATTCCTTGTGGGTACATAAACAAAACCACATCCCTACCTCAAAACTATTGCAGGTTTCCATTTCGTTGTCAATGGATCCTTATAGTAAATTGGTTGTCCTAGTTTTCCCAGGTTTTTCTATAACCCAGTGTTTTTCAGCTGTTGTTCTTTTTTCACTAACAAGAAAATTTAAAGTCAACAAAGCATTATTTAATCAGTCCCTGGGGAACTTTGCCCTTCCCTTTTGTTTAAGAAGCATTTCTTTTAAGGTACGATTAGCTCTTTCTACAACTGCTTGTCCTGTAGGATTGTGTGGTATACCAGTAATGTGCTTTTAATATGCAAAGAATTGTTTTTATCTTACTTGACACATATGTGGTAGCACTATCAGTCTTATTTTGTACAGGTATCCCCATAATTTCCACTATTTCCGCTAAATGTGTAATTACACAATCAGCCTTCTCAGAACTTAAAGCAGTTGCCCATTGACACACTGAGTATGTATCAATGGTATGGTGTACATAACTTTGTTTTCCAAGCTTTGCAGAATGAAACACATCTATCTGCCAGATTTTTATTTCTTTTGGTATGCCTAGGGATACTTCCAGCAGGTAATGGAGTTTGGTTATACAGAGAACAAGTAGGACATTTTAAAAATTATTTCTTTGGCTTGTTGACAAGTGATAGAAATTTTTTACTGTTAACATGATGGGTTTATTTGTTTTTGTTTTGTGAAAATTTGAGGCTTCTAATGCATTTCCTATTAGTAACTGGTCAATTTCCTCATTTTCTTGTGCCAATAGACCTGGCAAACCTGTATGAGCCTGAATATGGTGATATATAACGGATAGTTTCTACTTCTGATAGCTTGTTGCAATTGTATAAATAACAAAATCAATTCTGAGTTATCAGGGGTAAATTAAGCAGTTTCTATATGCAGAACAACTTTTTCTGCATATTGAGAGTCAGGATTTACATTAAGAGATTTCGGGAAAATCTAATGATATCATAGGATTGCCTATAACTCTGGTTTTTGAGCTGAAGAATATGGACTTTGAATCATATTGCTTATTTTGTCTGATTTATAACCTTCCATTCCTATCTTGTTTGCATCAGTATAGAATGTATGTGCCTCTGGAAGTGGTGTTCCCTTTACAAAACATGGAAGAATCCAATTTGTTCTTTTTATAAACTGTAACCACTTGCTTTTAAGATATTCATTATTAATTTCTCCCAAGTGGTTACTATAAGCTCTTTGCCAGTTTTCATTGATTACACACAATGATAGAGTCTCAGCAGTAATAAGAGGCACTACACTTTCAGGCAGGTTTATTTCTGACGATTGATGTAGTCTAAACCTTTTCTATGTTTGTCTTTAAATTTTTACTTTGTTTATGCACTAAGAAAATCCATTTCATAATACAGTCTTTGCTTTGCATAATGAGACCAGTAGGAGAGTGAGTTGAAGGCAAAATAACCAAAATACAATCAAGTTTAGGATCAATTAGATCCACACATGCATTTTGCCGTCTTTGTCCTATCAGAGTTAACTTCTTTTCTGCTTCAGCTGTTAAATATCATGGGCTGTTTAAATCTGAATCTCCTTGTAATCTTTGAAACAAATTACTTAACATTTAAGTGCTTAATACAATTGTAGGCCTCAGCCAGTTAATATCTCCCATCAATTTTTGAAAGTCAGTAAGAGTTTGCAACTGATCTCTATCTTTTGTGGTTGAATTTTTTGTTGACTTATTTCATAACTCAAATAGCTAATTGAGTCTCCTTTTTGTATTTTTTCTGGAGTAATATGTCACCCCCAGCTGGGCAGAACTCTTTGTGTCTCCTTGAACATGTTCTCTAAAAAGTATCTTTGTCAGAATCAGCCAACAAAGTGTCATCCATGAAATGATAAATAATAGATTGAAATAAAAATTGCCTACAAATTATTTCTAGTGGTTTTTGCACAAAATATTGACATAAAGTTGGACTATTTAATATTTCCTGTGGAAGCCAGGTGGTGGCACACATCTTTAGTCCCAGCACTTGGGAGGCAGAGGCAGGTGGATCGCTGTGAGTTTGAGGCCAGCCTGGTCTACAGAGTGAATCCAGGACAGCCAAGGCTACACAGAGAAACCCTGTCTCTGAAAAAAAAAATCTCTGTGGAAGCACTTTTTAATGGTATCTCTTTTTTGGACCACTGTTGTTCTAAGTAGGTATTGAGAAAGCAAACCTTTCCCTATCCTGCTCATGCAAGGGAATTGTGAAAAGCAATCTTTTACATCAATTACTGTTATAGGCCATAACTTTGTTTTCTTTCTTTCTTTTTTTACGCGCTGGTAGACTTTTCTGTATGTTGAGTCTCCAACGGCTCTTTACCATTTGTCCATGTGCCGCAGTTTTTCCTTTGTTATTGATCACTGTTCCTTCCACACAGATCTGTTTGATATGCATTTTAGGGGCAAGGCTGTTGGTATGTCAGCAGTGGCTCCTCTTACAATTTGGAAACTCAATCCCTGTTGTGTCCTGTGTCCGGACAATGGGAACAGCTTGTGGTTGTTTTTGATGACACACATCAATGCTTTCTCCAGGAGCATCTACCATTTCATCCCGAATTTCATCATTTGTGGTCTCTGGGATTGCAGGACTATTACTTTGAGTACCCCATTGTTATAAAAGATCCCTTCCCATAAATTTATGTGTATGTCAGCCACATGAGGTCTCAACTTCCCTGTTTACCCTTATGGTCCCACACAATTAATCCATCTGACACTTTGGTTATTTGAGATAATTTACCAACTCCTATAAACTGCGTATAAACCTTCTGAAGTGGCCATTTTGGCTTCCAAGACTTTTGGGAAGGGATAGTGATATCAGCTTCTGTATCTACCAAACCTTCTATTACAACACCATTCATTTATAATATTAATTTGGGTCTCTGATCTTTAACCACTGTTTGCCAGAACACACATTTTCCAGTACTCCTCATTTTTTTTTTTAAGATTTATTACTTATTTATTATCATGTATACAGTGCTCTGCCTGCATGTACACCTGCAGGCCAGAAGAGGGCATCAGATCACATTATAGATGGTTGTGAGCCACCATGTGGTTGCTGGGAATTGAACTTAGGACCTCTGGAGGAGCAGTCAGTGCCCTTCACCTCTGAGCCATCTCTCCAGCCCAAAGCCCTCATTCTTTCTATCAGAACAGCTTTGCCCTTGATGTAGGGAAACCATAACAGTTGAAAAATTCTATCCCCTGCATTAATTTGCATCTCCTATTTTAATTTTTCCTTGCAATCCCCATCTACAATACCTGGATGCAGAGTAAATCCTTGAGAAGTTAATCCACTTCTTCCCAAGATCATCCCTACTGTCCCTGAAGGCAAAGGACCATAAACACCAATGGTTATTTTGGAACATTCAACTCTTGGGGCTAGAGTAAGAGGTTTATCTGTGGCCAGATCCTAAGCTGCTCTCCCTTCTGTGGCCTGCATTAGATCAGCGATACTTACCTCCCAGTTGACCAAAGGAAAATGGCTCATTTTTTTTGCTGCAGGACCTCGTGATGACAGGCCCCTCAGTTCATTTCCTGATGGCAAAGGTTGCCTTGTGTGCCTCTCCTGGATCTGCACTCATTACTCCTATGCTTTCCTTTTTATCCCGCCTACAAACCCTGTGAAACCTGGGCATTCCCTTGCTGTCAGAAACTGCTTGTTAGTGTCTACAATTGACTCCCTGGAGTACAAATGATACTTCCTGGAGTTAACACAGTTGCCATTCTGAGCTCTGAAGCTTTTAACCTTACAACTTCTTTCTAAATGGCCAAATTCACTGCAATAAAAGCACTGGGTGCTTTGATATCTATTCTCTCTAGCTACGGCTTGTCTTATGATATTGATGAGATGCTCGTGAGAGCCAATATTGTGTCTCTTATCCCTTCATGTATTGGTGCTGCTCACGCCTTTAATGGTCTAATTACTCTTTTACATTCAGTATTTGCATTCTCAAATGCCAGGGTCTCTATCTACACCTGTCTGGCATCAGGGTTTCACATGGCCCTATTTGCCAAACTCTGTAAGACATCTGTGAAGGCTTCGACAGAGCCTCATGTCATCTTAGAAACAAGGTGGATCTTTTCCCAGGCTCATCAAACCACATCTCAAGTTCTCAAAGTTGCTACGTGACACTGTTGTATAATGACGTCATCGGATTGAATTTATTCTTGTAGGTCAGCATAACACCCTTCACCAAGCAATTGATCTTTAACAGCATTTATTCCCCTTGCTATATTTCATTATTCTATTTTTGTAGCTTTGTCCCTTCACCATGACAACCACTGTAACCTCTGACCAATGTAAGCATTTTTAAAAAATTATTATTTTAATATTTATTTGTTTGTTTTACATATACAAGTGCTCTGTTTTCATGCATTCCAGAAGAAGGAATTAGATCTCATTACAGATGGTTGTGAGCCACCATGTGGTTGCTGGGAATTGAACTCAGGACCTCTGAAAGAACAGCCAGTGCTGTTAACTGTGAAGCCATCTCTCCAGCGCAATCTTTTTTTTTTTTTTTTTTAGATCACATCTATGTGTGGGGTGTGTGCATGAGTGAGTGTGAGCACGCGGAAGTCAGAGGACAGCCTGTGGGAGTTGGTTCCTCATCCCCCCCATGTGGATCCCAGGACTCCAGCCATCAGGCCTGCTGGTGTAGACCTTTGCCTGGTGAACCTTTCACAGGCCTGATGGCTGTCTTCTTACTCTGCCTCACTAGTGCTGGGATTACAGATGTGTCACAGCAGCCAGTTAGAAAACATCTTGAGAGCTAATGTACCGAGAGGGTGGGACTGCTTCCTGGAGAGAGTCAGGGAAGTCAGTGCAGATTAAGATACTGGCAGCACATGCTGACTCAGCAGAAAAGAAGCCAGGCTCCCTTATTGGGTCATGTACGCCTATCCTCACTGTCTCTGTTTCTTTTCCTGTTGCTGTGATAAAATATTCTGACTAAAACAGCTTAAGGGGAGAGGCTGTATTTGTGCTTACAGCTCCCAGTTACAGCCCTAGAAGCATAAGGGAGCTGGCCACATGCCACATCTCAATCAGAAACAGAGAGCAGCAGTGCATGCAAGCTGGTTAGCTCGGCTAGGCTTCTCCACTGGCACACATCCCAGGACCCCCGCTCAGGCTGAGAACCAGTGGGGTCTAAAACAACTGCTGTGACTCTCAGGAGGCTCCACCTCCCAAGTGGCCCATTTGAGCTCTTCCCAGGGGAAAACTTGATGCAGTTAGCAAACTTTAAGCAAACTCTTCAGGTAAACACTGAGGCCTTTGGGGCAAGAATCTCTTGACAGGATGTGGCTTGTACCTTGTGGCTTTGAGAGAACGGGGTCCTCAGCTCTCTGTGCGGCTGTTCTGCACCTTGTGTTGGTTCTCTGTGGCAATGTCCCTTCCATGCCAGGTGGCTGCTGGCTCCACCCACCCTTTTGGCTGACGTGTGACTTGACACCTAGTGAGCTGAGCCTGCTGCCTTCCCTGACTGACCTGACAGAGACTGACTGCTCCAGTGCCCTCGGAATTCCTTCTCCCCTGCTCTCTACTTGGCCTCTGGCCTAGCAGGCGATGAGAACATTTTGTCCTTCATTGCAATCGGAGAAGATCTGCTCACAGTGGGTCTCAGTCCTTGGCTTTCACAGTCTTACCCTTGTCGCCAACACTCTGTTCCCACCACAACAGGAGAGGATGTTTCAGGGACCCGGTCTATGCCATCTTGCTCTATCTAGGCCACCCCATTTCCTTTCCCCTGCCTCTCAAGCATGGAGATTGCTTGAGAGGTCACCTCCTTTTACAACCTCTACATCTTAACTGGAAGCAGGGCCTCTACTTCCCCCAAATCAGCTTCAGCTCGCAACATCCAGCCCATGTTGAAATCTCTCAAGCCAGATCTTACAATCCATGTCACAGGGGATGTAAAGATGGCTCAGAAAGTTAAAGTAAATAGTGCTCTCCCGGAGGGCCCAAGTTCAGTTCCTGCACCCACATCATGCAGTTCACAACCACCTGCTACTCCAGTTCCGGAGGGTTCATGTGACACTGTTTCTGAGGAGTCATGAACAAGTATCTACTCACCCGAAATAGGAAACCAGCGACAGACAGTTCAAAGTAAGGATGCCACTAAGTCCAACATGGTGAACCAATGAGTTTCCCTGGGGTTCCTTTCAGAGGTATGGGTGAGGAGTTACAGGAGCAGAAATAGTTAGCATACTACCCAGTCTGCCAGAAACACGTGGCATCATTACTTACCTGCTACTGGGCGTGCCCCTACCCAGTATATAAAAAGGACAAATCTACCCCTTCCTGCCCCTTCTCACACCTTTCTCCTCTCTAGCTGTCTGTGGGAGACATAAGGACAAGTCATTGAAGCTTTGCTTGACAACGTTCCAAAGACTCTGACTTTTCAGCATCAACATGATCTCTAGACATCCAGAACATCTGTTGAGGCTTTGCTTGACAAAGTTCCAAAGATCTCCCGCTGATCACCACTGCCCCCAAATATTATGTATGGTGCAGGTGTAACTTTGTCTGAAAACTACTTTGAAATCTACTTTTTCTCCTAAAACCATCTTTTTCTCTTTAATTTTCAGCTCTAATGAAATTCACACTGGAAAACTTTTTCCCACAGAGAATGGTGAAAGAGGGATCTGGCCAAAGGCTTGAGACAATGAGAGAGTTTTTGTCTCTGACTGTAAGCACTCAATCAGAAACTGTTTGAAAGAAAGTTAGGACCTTGACATAGCAGTGCCTGGCTAGATACTGTCAGCTATAGGAAAGTTTCTTTAGAATCTGCTTTGAGAGCAATAGAAGGTGGGTTTGGAATGTCATACTTTACAGA
Source organism: Acomys minous (assembly GCF_964271855.1). Taxonomy (NCBI): domain Eukaryota; kingdom Metazoa; phylum Chordata; class Mammalia; order Rodentia; family Muridae; genus Acomys; species Acomys minous. Next base: position 3,513,244 of record NC_140500.1, read on the forward strand.
TATTTTATAATAGAGGAACCCTTGGCAGTTAGCCTAGGCTTAGATGGCACACATGTTGGTTTGAGACTGGGAATAAGTCATTTTGTCTTTATTAGAGAACATTTAGCTCAAGTTATGTTGCTATGACAATTATGTAAACACAATGGCTTTAGCCTGGGGAAATTTATGATTAAACTTTCCCAAGTATTCTTTAAAGAATAATAATCAGGTTATGCAGATCATTGCTTGGAAATTAATTGATTTTTTTTTTTTTGCTGTAAATTTTATTGTAGGTTATACAGAGTTGTTTGTATTTCCTCGTTAGACTGTTCTCTTTTTTTTTTTTTTTGAGACAGGGTTTCTCTTTGTAGCCTTGGTTGCCCTGAACTTGCTTTGTAGACCAGGCTGGCCTTGAACTCACAGCAATCCACCTGCCTCTGCCTCCGGAGTGTTGGGATTAAAGGCCTGCGCTACCACCACCCGGCCTTAAACTGTTGTTCCATAAATTTTTAAATGTTTTGTTGATTGTAAAAGATGAGAAAAATCATGATATAATCTGTAATGAAAAAAAATTGAACCCAAGGAGTAACAGAGAGCAAGACAGAGATACAAAATAATAAAGTTCTCCTGGGCCATAAGATCTTTCAGTTTGCATTGTAACTTATATCTGGGCTAGTATTTATTTTTTCCTCCGTTCTTCAACCTCTGCTCAATAACTAGTTCCTCTAGATAGTTGTTCACCAACAGTTGGTTTTCCTTAACTAGCTGTTCATCACCTGCTCAATTCTCCCTACCTGCGATCCACCAAGACTTTCTCTTCTCTCCTCTTCACTGGTTCCTGGAGCTGGTCTGCAGGAGCTGTCACTTTCTCTCACACACTCTTATAATAAATTTCTCCATTGTCTTCACAGTGGAATCCCATCCCCTTTACTGTCTGCGCCAGATTCCCTTCTCTAAGTATGATGCGCTCTCTCTCTCTCTCTCTCTCTCTCTCTCTCTCTCTCTCTCTTTCTCTCTCCTGCTGGCTCTGACTAGCCTAGTCGAAAGCCCGTGCTTGGCTGGCGCCACTGTGCAGTCACCTTCCCGCCATCAGCTGCTTTGAAACGACTAGTTGTTCCAGACTGGCACTGTGGTAAACGGATGCTCTCTTTTTTCCCAGTTTCCCCCCAGCCCGAGGGAGCCTGACTTGGCCCCTAGCGCACTTCTGCACTGAGCTGCCTGCCCCCACTACCTGTGCATTGGCATGGTCTGGGAGCTGAGCAGGAGCCAGAGGAGAAGATGCTGCTGCACTGCTGCGTTGCATGGCTGATTAGAGCCAGGTAGGTGTGGAGAGGTGCCATGCCTTAACAAGGCGCAGGTTTCTGCCATCCCAACGGCGAGCGCTCTCTAAGATAAACAAGTCCTTATATGGCAAAAGGCTGTGCAAGGGTAACTGGTGATCTGATGACGAGCAGTCCTACTCTGACACGGACCTATGAGGAGGTGGCACCTGGCATGAGCTGATTGGCCCTGGAGTTGTACTTAAGCTTGGCCCTTCTCTTCTTCGGGGCCATTCCCACTGAGCTTAATCCTGAGTAAAGATCTCGAGAAGAAGTCTGGTTGTTGGTGTCTTATTTCCGCTGGACGGTGCGGCGCTGACAGGTGGGAACAGAGATTGCACCCCATGTGCCACGCTTGGTGCTGCCAGATTGCCTTCTGCATGCTGTGTGATTTGAATGGAGCGAGCCTGCAACTGGCACTTCCTGCTTCATGATTTGCGCTGGGACACCATTTATAAGTCCATGCTGCTCCAAGGTGCCTGTTGCTTACCTTCCATTTCTCTGTTACCAGTTGTCTGATTTTGATCAGAAATTCCTCCTTAAAATTCTTCCACATGGCCTGGCCACATGACCGCTAGCATGCCAAGCTTACTTCCTCCCCCCCCCCCCCACCTCCGTGCCTCCCTGCAGGTCAGCCAGAGATGCACAGGCACCGTCCTTACTCCCTAAGTTCCACCTGCCCACAGGCAGGCCAGGGAAGGCTGGGGTGGAGTCAGTGTTTTCCATACAGTGACTGGCTCCCTGCCTCTGGACAGAGTGACTGGCAGCTATACTCCCCTAGTCCTGGGCTGGGAGGGTCAGATATGCCATGCTCTCTGCTAAAAAAACCTGGCCTCATTTCTCCAGGACTGTACTGTGCAACTCTTAAAAATAAAAATCATCTCTAATTTCTTTTTCTGCTTTCAAACAAAACAAAACAAAGACACAAAAAACAAAACAACAACAAAAACCAAAATTTAAGACTACACTGTAAACTCTTATCTAAGGCTTTATAATTTGTTTATTGGATGTGATATTTAGAATCTAAATTCAAACTCTTATTTGGACCACATGACAAAACATTTATAAAACTTCTTGATCATAATTAACTCTTTGTTTATCTCCTTTTAGGCTAAAAATCCAACAAGTCTCATTTTATTGTAACCCTGGTTCAAAATGTTTCTTATTTCAAGGCCCCACCCTGGATTGTGTTGTGCTGACCACTGGGCAAAACTGCTCCCAACGTCTTGCCCTCTGATACGACGGCCCAGTCTGAACTGTGGACAAACTGGACACCTGGAGAGTCATTGTCTCACATTGCTGAACACAAGGTAAGGTCAGTCTCTTCCATGTTCACCTTCCACAGAGACAGCCTCTCATCCTCTGTACCTGAAACCAGACTGTCTCTGCCCATGGTGCCATGTTGCCACAGGAGACAACTGGCATACTCTCTATCTACTGGGATATGACTTAACTAGTCACCTCTGCCATTTTTATTAATACGTAGATTCGTTTAGGTTACAATGTATCCTTCTCAGGTCTCTGATCACATTGATGGCTAAGCTGATGCTAGTTTGATAGCTAGAAAACAGACAGTTAGCTCCTAAGCCCAAAGTAAGCTTCCATGTTAGTTCATTGGTCAACTCATCAGCTAGTTAAAACTGTTAGATACTGGATCTCTTCTTTAAAAGGGAGAACAGGGTTGCCTTACTCACAGACCTCAGGATAAAGATAGACAAGTTTCAGATACAACCTTGTACCATTCTTTTAACTAAAGTCCAGTGACTGCTCACAGCAATTTCACTTATGTCTTAAGGCTTCCAAGAAGATGTTTTGTGAATATTAGAAGGTCTAAAACGGTGTTTTAAGGTTGATACATGCAAGTTACGTATGTTAGAAGGTCTAAGAAGGCGTTTTAAGATAGTAAATGAGGTTATGAAGGTAAAAATGTCTAAAAGGATGTTCTATTCCTTTCTTTTGCTATGCTACTTCTACATTGAGACTGTTCAAAGTATTGGCACTAATCAATGGCTCTCTGATTTATTCATCTAACCATGGTAAACATTCCACTGTATGATCCTCTATTATATTTCCAAGCTTAAGATTGTAAATTTCCTTTGGTTTGTCTTTTAAATGTAGACTTAAAATATTTTTCATTGTACTTAAATTATATATACCCAGTCTTCTGGACAGAGGGAAGAATCCCCTCTTTCATGACATGTAATGATGCTAAAAATCAAGGTCAAGTGAGCTTTTGCCTTCTGCTCTACAGGAGATTTCTGTCCTCCTGTGTTACTGTTCTGCAGATGTCAGAAAGTTCCGTAAGGCTTCTGCCTTTCCTAAGCTCACCTCAAAGAATATTCATCCTTTTAACCCAAAAATTTCCCCACGCCTCTGCTATGCCTTTTCCTACAGTGTTTCACTGCATATTGCAAACAGTGATGGTGTTTAAAATGTACATGTTTAAAATGTATCTCCTTTTTCAAACTCGAAAGGTTTCTTGTAAGCTACGGAGATCCGTCTCTCAGGTCACAGGGAGTCCAGGTAAGTGTTGTCTGTCAACAGCCTAAGTTCCCCCCTGTCGTCTATCTCCGAGGGTGGATTCCTCACCCTCTGCCTGGTTTTGGGACTCCCCTAATTACCCAATTGCTGCATCCTTGCACCAAACAAGTGATTGCTGAGTCTTCCCTTCTGGCGGATGTAAACGCTTCCTGCCAACCTACATCCGAGCCCTTCGTCTAGGGCCTTCTCCCTGTGGTGAGCTCTCCCTCTACCAGCACGGTCCCATCTTCTTCTCTTCTTGTTCATGACCGAAACCCTAGTGCTGGGTAACCATGTCTGCTCTTGGCCTATGCCCTTGGTCTCTGACAAGCTGCTGGAACAGATTGTACCAATCTCATTGAGTTAAACCTTGCTCAGGGGACGCCCTGACAGGTCACTGGCTTCTACTCTCTCTATGGGAATAGTCCATCCACTGTCCCTTCAGGCTTCCCTCTGGGACGCCTTCTAGAGAATTTCAAATCCCTGTGCCCACATTAAGGGCTGCTAATCTTATAACACCTCTGCAACCAAACTTGGACCTTTTTCATGACTGCCAGCAATCATATTAGATGGAAGGAGGCTCCCCTGTTCAAACCTTTTCTCTTCTTTGCCTTCCCAGGAATTTCAAATATGCATGTAAGGTAAAATAAAAGGAAGTCCCTTACATTCAAGCTTTTCTCTTCTTTACTCCAAAAGTTCCGTCTCTGCTCGCTCTACCAAGAGTTTCAAATGCACACCTAAAGGGAATTTTCTCCCTAACCTACTAACTTTGTCTTCCACACACACGCACACATGTTCCAGTGTCCTGCCAGATTTCCTATATCCAGGACAGCACTAAAGCATCTATCTACAGGCAGTCCAGTCCAACGTCACGGATCTGTGTCAGCTGGACGTGGATTGCCCCTCCTAGCCTCTGTTCTCAGACAGTGAATGCAACAGTCTGCTCTTCCTGGGCTTGGCTAGCATTTCAGCCTTGTAACCCCCTGACACCGCCCCATTGTCAACAGGGAGCAGTCAAGGACATTGATTTCTTCACCCTTTATCCATTTCCAAAAGGCTGAAATGCTGTGCTCCCAGTCCCGGGACAAACAGCTCCAGGTTCTCCCAGCACTCCTCGGTCCCTATCTGCTGCAGAACATGGCTGACATACCCTGCCCTCTACCCTGAACTCTCCAGGGCAGAGTGTTTCCTTCCCTTTCACCATATAAACTGGACATTTTGTTGCTCTTGCTTCTTCTTCTTCACCTCGGAGCACCGCTATACCGGCAACCAAATTGCTAAATAAGTTCACTAGGGGCAAACCACGTGCTGGTGTGACAGGAATAGCTGAGACTCCATAAAACATGGCATGTCCGGCCAGACAAGACGGCTGGTGACGGTGATTAAGTCTACAGACCTGAGTTCAGTCCCTGAATCCCACGGAGTGTGCACTGGTTACTTGCTTTTATGAACTTGACACACTAGAGTCACCTAGGAACAGGAAGTGTCAATGGAGGGCTTGCCTCTGTCAGACTGGCCTTCAGGCATATCTGTAAGAACTTGTTTTGATTGCTGATGTGGGAGGGCCCAGCCCACTGTGGGTGGTACCATTCCTGGCGGCCCCGCCCACTATGGTTGGTACCATTCCTGGAGGCCCCGCCCACTGTGGGTGGCACCATTCCTGGCGGCCCCGCCCACAGTGGATGGTACCATTCCTGGCAGGTGGTCCGGTCCCTTTGAGGAAGCTAGCTGAGCACAGGCTGGTGTGAGAGGGAGCGTGACAGTAGTCTGTATTCCTCCTAAGTTTCTGTTTCAGTTCCTTTGTGAGCTCTGATTTGACTTCTCTTCAGGATGGACTGTGAACTGGAAGTATAAGCCAAATAACCCCTTTCCTCCCAAGGTGCCTTTGCTTATGGTATTTTTCACAGCCACAAAGAGCAAATTAGGACATGATGGAAGGTAAGAACAGACAACCACAAGTTGTCTGCTAACCTCCACATGTGTGCTATGGCATGTGCCTACCCCACATGTACACGCCGACACTACATAAGTAAGCGAACGGCAGCATTTCTGCACATCTACTGTACCGCAATGCTATACCTCTTACTCTAGCACTTGGGAGGCAGAGGCGGGCAGATGGATCATTGTGAGTTCGAGGCCAGCCTGGTCTACAAAGCGAGTCTAGGACAGGCCAAGGCTACATAGAGAAACTCTGTCTCGAAAAACTTAAAAAAAAAAAAAGGTTTCTGTTTAGTTCTGAGAAAAATTAAAATTTTTCTTTGACAAATATATCATGCACCAATAGTGAGTACTACAAAGACCCATGAGGATGGTGACAGCACCTGCTCCCTAAGGCCGTGGTGTTTTCCTGTTGTCAGTCATTATTTTCTATTGCAATATGACTTATTTGTATGCTACCAGAAGTTAGGCATAATTATTACAAGCAGGACTATGTAGGCCCTCTTAATTGGTGGGGCATATGATCCAAAGACCCTGTAACTGAGGGCACTGCAGAACCCAATGCCAGCTTGTATGTGTGTGTGTGTGTGTGTGTGTGTGTGTGTTTTTTACATACATACCCAGACAGAGCTTAATCCATAAACTAGGCAGAGTAAAAGATTAACATTGTGACCAAATAAGAACGTTGTAGCAGTGCGCTGGAATAGATGTTTCTGTTTATTGTTTCCAGAGACTGATGCACCTTTGGTATCTGCCCTGCCGCAGACCTCTGCTAAAGGGAAATGGCTGTGCTCAGAAGTAGGCTGACGTCTGACGCAACAGGGAGAAGAGTGGGTGGGGAGGCTGGGGTTCATGGGTGAGCCGTCTCATTACGCGGTCTCTGTTGTTTTCTCGATTTGTCAAAAATGGAAGAGTGATATCCATCTAGGTGTGGAGATGCCACCCAGCTGGGGAGTGTTCTGTTTGCAAAATCACTAAGAAAATGGAGTCCAAAACAAAACAGCAAAACAGAAATATAAAAACAGACCACAAAGTTTAAACCCGAGAGTGCGGCTATTTCCAGGTGTCGCGAATCACCCAGAAAGTGTTTCCCATTTTCCAGCTCATTTGGTAAACAGTAAGAGAAACATCTGAATGGTTGTAGATTTTACTTTCTTCATATATAAAATTACTTAAAATATTAAAGTACATTAAAATATTAAAAATTAAGTACAGAAATATGTGTCATATCGTTGCGATGGTGTGGACATTTTAGTGAGTGAGTCCTTTTTTTGCCCCCAAGACAGGGTTTCTCTGTGTAGCTTTGGCTGTCCTGGACTCTCTTTGTAGACCAGGCTGGCCTCGAACTCACAGAGATCCGCCCACCTCTGCCTCCTGGGTGCTAGGACTAGGGGTATGGAGCACCACGCCAGGCTGAAGGAGACGCTTCTTAAGTAGAGTTGAGGTAGATGAAGTTCTTGATCATTTCTTCCTTCGTTATGTCAAAGATGCGACTCTCAAATGTGAGTACGCTAGATCTGCAGCTGCAGTCTGTTAGGGGACTTTACCGCTAACATGGAGAGACGGGTAATAAGTGAGGGAGTGCAGTTTATTTTTACGTTTTGAGAACTGTCCCTGTAGACATAAATTCTAGATGCAATCATGTACATCATCTATTGTTTTTAGATGATTCAGTCAGAACTCCCCTCGCCGTGGTAGCTACTGGAATGCAGTTCTGCTGAATGTGAAAATAATCCTGAAAACTAAAACACACAACACATGTGACGAGTGACAGAGCTGTTCTATGTGTCCCTGTTACGGCCTATACTTAATATTAACTTAATCGGAGAGTTAGAGTTTTCTCTGAAGACTTTGTCAGGTGCAGGAACAAGTTAGCTGAAAATTGTCAATGAGGGCTGGAGAGGCGGGGCTCAGTGGCGAAGAGCGCTGGCTGCTCCTGCAGAGGACCTGGGTTCGAGTCCCAGGGCCCACAGGGCAGCTCACAACCACCTGTAACTCCAGCTCAGGGGACATAACCCCCCTCTTCTGGCCTCTGTCGACACACACACACACACACACACACACACACACACACACACACACATGCATATACATAAATAAAAATAAATCTGAGCTAGGTGTGGTGGTGCACACCTTTAATCCCAGCACTCGCAACAGCCAAGGCTACACAGAAAAACCCGGTCTCGAAACACAGCAGCAACTACAACAACATCTGCAAACTGTTATGAGCAATTCACAGCTGACAATGGGTGAAGCTTGTCAATTTGATAATTACTGTCATTTCCTGTTTTGTAAGGTCCTCATAAACACAGTCTTGTCCAAATTAACAGCTGCTGTCCTTAAAAAGCAGGAAAGGCCAGTGAACTGTATGCTTTCAGTGGCAAGTATTGAAAATGTGTGACTAAAACCAAAATACAAAATGAAAAATTTAAACATTCTTTTTCTTTCTTTCTTTTGTTTTGCCTTTTCATTTGAGACAGGGTCTCATGTAGTGGAACTTTTCTCAAAGTGTGAAGCCCAAACCTTGAACTCACATCCTTCCGTCTTCACTCCCCACCCGAGTCCTGGGATGACTGCTTCTATGGCTTTAAATGTTTCATAATGTTGTCTTTTTAGAAGTTGTAAAATATATTTCTTAAGGATGCCTAACCAAAATAATACATTGATTATAAAAATTTACATATACAGGAATAAAACAGTAAGCACTCATTTGACTTTGGGATAAACAGTGGAAACAAATAAGTATGTTATATTTTTGTAAGTAAAATGTTATCCGTGGAAATGCTGAACCTTTTGAGCTTCACTAGTATTTCAATATTTTTAGTGTGAAAATATTTGACAGCCTTGGATTATAATGAAAACAGTAAAGACGGCCTTCCTATGTTTGACACCCTATGTAGTTAACACATACTTCTTCCTCCCCAAACTATGTTCACTAATTACAATTTTTTAATCAAAAAATTCAAAATAGAGAAAACTACAAAGTACAAAATCGTTCCTGATGCTTTTCGTGATCGTGGACCATGGCACCTATGATGCGTGCAGAGCAATGACGTCATGACGTCAGGAGGGAGAAGAGCGACGCGGGGTAAGGCTGACAGGCGGTTCACTTCTCTCTTCCTGTCCTTCTCATTCCGAGCAGGATCAGCTTGAGCTTCCGGAAGAGCGGAACAAAATCTAAGAAGGGGTCAGTGCGGCGCCAGGCGCAATCCTTGCCTCCATCTTCAGCCTTTCTAACCCTGAGCTGAGTATCAAAAAGGACAAAGGCGCACGTGACTAGCAGCCCCACCCGGGTCCCTGGAGTAGCCAAATGGATGCAAAGAAAAGGTTCCCCAGAGAGGACGAGAGCCTGAGGTTCGTGGCCGACATCGTAACGCCTCCCCAGAAGAGCCAGCTCCGGCGCTGGGGTAGAGCGCGTTCAAGGCGGTGCCAGTGAAGGCCGTGGGGAGGACGCTGGGACTGATAGCAAAGCACAGCTCCAAACCAGGGCCCACTCCTATTCCTGGGTCAGGAGAGCAAAGCCAGCGCGAAGTCACAATCTCTTTTGCTCAGTCTCATGGCTGTGAGGTGTTGCCAGCAGGCACATCACCAAGCCCAGGGCACCCGAGGTGCAGAGTAAGCCAGCCTGAGTGGAGTGTGTGACCACATGGACATAGGCCCCTGCCGCCACCACAAACATATAGAGCACAAAACTGGCACAGACCTTCTTTCGGTACTGCTGTGTCGTGGGGAGTTATGTGGGAAACTTCTAAGAGGGCATCAAAGTGCCATCAAATAGTTGATGGCTCCAAAGTCTGTCCAGCACAGCCTCCACTTCTCAGGCCGCTTTCCCGAGCTTCTCAGCTCTGCTAAGACAGGATGTGCTCTGGCTCTGTCACTCGACCATGCCTGCAGAAGGGAGCAATACTAGCTTCCTGTGTTGTTTGGAACAGGGCTTGCCTCATGCACTTAGCCTTTTCTGTGTCAGTCCTGTTTTTTCTTTCCAGTTGTCGTGCTGCGCTGCTGACAAACCTGCCCTTTTGAGAAGCCAGACAGATGGAGCCATCGGATCTTGAATCTTTCGCTTCAAGAGTGTTAGCTAGCTAGATATCTCTTTGTCATGAAGTACTCAGCATCACGCACTTTGTCATAGCAGCGCACAGTAAGTTTGTTCAGATGTATGCTTTGGCGGACAGGAATCTCACTTACAGCAATGATAGGACTATGGAAAGTCCAGGGGCTCAATGGCTCTCGTGAAACCAAAAGAGTCAAACTTAGAGTTTAACATTTTGTTTAAATAATAAAGAGGAGAATACTAATGTTAGTACTGGGGAAGCTAGTGTAGCTCTACTTTAGGGACACTACACCTTTAAGAGTATATCATATGCTTCTTCATGCAAGTCTACTGAGTATGGTGCACAATGGTAATGTTCCTTTCCTACAATTCCCAACTGTGTGTGGCTCCCCAAAATGCCTTTTCCCTAGGAGTTACTTAGGCCAAGCGCCTTGTAGGCACAAATGTCCCTTAGGGTGCTTGGCACATGCCAGATGCTCAGACAATATTTGCTGAGTGAGTACGCTGACTACGGTTCATCCGTTTTTTTAAATAACCAGCTACAGCTTAAAGCATTCAAACAGCTCTTATTCGCTTGCTTTACAAGAGTGTGTTGGATAGATGACAGCATCTTTAGTTTTGTTTCTAGGTCAGGCACTCACTGGCCACCACCCGACTCAGTCATGGATGAAAAGGAGAAACAAACAACGAATGCTAAGAGTGACACCAGGAAGGCTCTGTGGCTGTTTTCTTCTCATTGAGACAAAATAACCAGCAAAGACAGCTTGGGGGAAAGAGTCCGCTGGACTCACGGTTTTCAGGCATTAGAATCCATCAGAGGAGAGGCCTTGCCGGGGAACACAGCCATGTCTTGATGGACCAGAAATTAGAGAGGAGATTGGAAGCCCACAAGGCTCTAAATGGCAAGGCTGGCCCCAGATGCACATTTCTACTCCTAGACCCCACTTTGTCCCTGAAGAGTACTGCTAGAGACTAAATGTTCAAACACTTGGGGTGGTGAAGACGTTTCACATCCAAACTGTGACAGTTATTTAGGGGCTCAGGAGAGAGAACGGGGGTGCTTCCATTGCTTAGGGAGAGAAGTGGAGGATGTGACTGTATCGGGTGCCACTGTGACTGGTCACACCAGGCAGAATCGCGAGTGACGTAGGCACTGGCTGGATGTGTGGCCGGCTGGGGTGAGGGTTAGAGAGCCACATCACGGAGATGTCTTCTCCCGTTTTCTCATCTTTTGCCTGGGAATAGGCTGACAAGAGTATCAGCAAGGGAAGAAACTAAGCTCAGTGTTGCTAGAAGGAAATGCTAACAACGGAAGACCAAATGATCGTGAACTGCTAGGATACCACGCAACGTCACGTGAGTCAGGAGTATGGCTGCGAGAAACCAACATGGTAGGTTTCTACACAAATAGGTGTGTACGCCTATATGAGAGTGGATGGAAAATAGAAACACTTTTTCTTTTTATAACCACGACAGCGATGTCATTTTGTTAATTGAAAATTTTACTGCACTTGTTTGTCTGTGTGTGCATGCCATGGCGTGCATTTGGAGGCCAGAGGACAGCTTGTCAGTTCTCTCTTTCCACACCATGGGTCCTGGGGCGAACTCGGTCATCAGGCTTGGTGCCAAGTGCCTACCCAGCCACCTCACAGGCCCCTCAACAGTTCCTTGTGTCAGAAATAAGAGGAAAAGGTAGAAGGACTTAGGCTGAGGAGGTTAATACGGATTGTCAACTTGACAGGGCCTAGAATTGCTGAAGTTCCGGACATTTCTACATTAGGTTGGCTGAGAAGGGAAGACCGCCTTAAACCTGAGCACCATCATGCACCGACTGGGTTGGGGGTCCCCAGCGGAGAAGAGAGAGAGCCGAGGATGAGAGTTTTCTCTCTGCTGTTTCAGCGCCACCAGTGCTTTGCCTCTGGCCACCGTGTCTTCTCCGCCACTGCGCCCTCCGGCCAGGAACCCAGCTAGACCCTTGTACCCTCAAACTGCATTTGTCAGCTGTTTTGTCACAGCAACAAGACAATGATAGAGAGGCGACTTTTCGAGTGACATGCTTTTCTGGAAAATGCTCTCCACTCTCCCTCGCCCACCTATGTCTTTGCTCCTCACAAGGCTGTTTCCGCTGTACCTCAGCAGTTCTGCCACACAAAGGCAGGCTCCTCAGTGGACCGGGAGGAAGTGTGGGTGTGTGTATTAAAAACCTAGTGTCCTGTTGTCTCGGTACAGACAACTCAGTGGAAGTGACATCTGAGGCGGGTGTTTTTCCCTTCGGAGAAATGGAAGTCTGTGTGAAGCAGTTGTGAAAACATAACTTCCTAAGGGAGAATTTGTTTTCTCCCTGTGGACCTCTTTTAACAGGAAAAACAACAGGCAAGATTCGCACACGTCTTGAGACACTCATTGTGGTAGTTGATGGGTGGATTGGGGAGCATTTGGGAAGCTGAGGTGAGGCCCATATATTTGCCTGCCATCTGTAGACAATTCCCATTTAAAAGGTCAGCATATAGCTCTCTGTCATTTATCACTAGGATTGTTCAGTACAATATCTGCTCTAGTTTGATAAATTGACATTATAATATGAAGGCAGCCGAGTCTCTGCTTAGTCTCACGCCCATAAACTAAGGCCAAAACCTTAGTTCAGCGGCAGCACTCTCCTGGAACGTGGTACCTAGAAATAAGCAGACCGCAAACACTGATAAGGTTGTCATGGAGAGCTGCATTCCAACCTTAACTCAGCTTCTGCGAAGATGGATGGATTCCAATTCTAACAGGCGTCATGAATTTCTATGTACACTTTTTCCGTTGAGACGCCCTGAAAGATGAGCTTCTGGCTCAGCAGGGTGAGTGAGCCAGAAGCTGTGTGTGTACAGTGTTGTTTTTTAAAAATTATCTGTATTACCAGTAGGCCCGGCTATCAATCAACCAAGACACAGACACTTGTTATATTTTAAAATAGCCTTACTTAACCTGGGGCAGGGCAGATATCAATCCTCTAAACTACCTCCCATAGTGGGGCAGGTGTGCTATCTGCTTCCAATAACTTCTATCAAGCTACCTCCCATCCATAATCCCAAATACTTGCTAATGTTCTTCATCTGGGCTGGATTCTCCATCCACGCCAACCATGTGCTTCTCCTCCATCTAACCCATGGCGGCCTTCCTCTCTTCCCTTCAGGGCTCTCTCCTTTCTCCTCGTGGTGGTCTTTTCTTCTTCCCAGAATTCCTCTCTCTCCTAGCCCCACCTATCTCCTTTGCCCTGTGCAGGTGGGATGGCTTTTTATTAAGCAAAAGGTGGGTCACACAGACAGCAAGCAGTAATTAGCATCCAAATACATCAGACCATCCCCAACAGTACAGGCTGTGCTGTGTTTCACTGTGGAGAGCAGGAGAGGTTTTCATCTCCTCCCCGGCTCGTTCTTTGTTGAGGCAGGCTCTCACAGAGCTAAGGCTGCCTTTGAACCTGCTCTGTAGCAGAGGGTCACCTGGAACCTCTGAGCCCCCTGTCCCTGCTTCCTGAGTGCTGGGATTACAGGTATGGACCACTACACCCAGTCTTATGTAGCACTAGGGGCTGCAGTGAAGTTTCTCCATGTGTTCATCTGCCCCTTCTGAGAAGGGTGAGAAGTCTTGGCTGTGGACATCGGTGTTCTCACGTGGCATCTGTTGGTGGTTCTGCTGCCATATGCTGGGAATTTAGCAACTCTGTGTGTGTGTGTGTGTGTGTGTGTGTGTGTGTGTGTGTGTGTGTGTGTGTAAAGGGCAAGTCTCCTTTGTATGTCCGCCATTTTCCTGTTTAAGAAATGGATCATTTTGAGTTTATTGAAAGAGTTCAGATGTCCCTGAGAGAACCGAAAGGCCAACAGTCAGCAGTGCTTGCTAGTGTTCACAGACGGGTCTGCTGACTGTGCAGAAGAGCTGGTGACAAAGTGACTGGAGAAGCTTCTGTCAGGACCTTGGGCACCAGTCACTTTTTACTCTGGATGTGACATCCAGTTGTGTGTTTTCTGTGACGCCCAGTGTTGCTTGTCTCCTAATCACGAAGCTGGGCATTTATTTGAGCACCAGCGTTGTGCCAGGCTCTGCCACGCCAAGGCCATTACACGTATTTTCTAATGGAGACCATGTGAGATAGATGTCATTGTGCCCACCTTACAGATAAGGAAAAAGGGGTTCCAGGGTTCAGTATTTGTATGAATATTGGCACAGAGTTAACTTGTGAACTGGTGCTCCCTTCCTTAGGATATATTTTTAACTCTTTATTGATTCCTTGTGAATTTGTGAATTGTGAACCATGCGTCCCAATGCCATTTATCCCGCTGTCCCCCCATATCCGCCCTGCACACCTGCAACCTCCAAAAGAACTGAAAGAAAATAAAGCAAAACAAATAAACCAAACCAAACCAAAAACCCAAAACATGTCACGACAGATGTCACAGCGTGTCGAACAGGACGCCCTTTTGTCCGCACACCTTTACTTGCAAATGTTCACTGCAGTGAGGCAGTGGTCTGGTTCGAGGCCTCTGGCTCCTGCTGCACTATCAGCACTGGGTCCTCACTGGGACTCCTCTGTCGTCCCGTGTGATACAGATCCTGTAACTTTGGTCCTGCAGAAGCAGCCATTTCATACACCTCAGCCGGTCATAGCTGGGGCAGGGGTTGGGGTGGGGCCAATGCAAAGCCCTGGATCTGGGCCTGGGTGCTAGCTGAGTTGGTCAGCCAGCTTTCTTGCACTGGTGCCACCAGGGCCAGCTCTCCCACTTTGCCCAGGTGAGGGGCAGGGGACAGTTCTCCTGTCTGCAGCAGCTGGCAAGGGATGGGAAGGACTCTCCCTCGCTCTTTCCACTGGAACCAGCTCTCCTGAGTGCCACAGCTGGTGAGGCACAGCTCTGGGTCGGGGGCAGGTGTCAGCCCACACCAACGATGTCTGCACAGCCTTTGGTGGTAACGTGGGCCGTGGACAGTGACGCAGACCCCTTCTGCAGGGCCAGGCCCAGACACGGTCCTAGGGAGCAGCACAAGCCAGGACACCACCATGATCTCAGGCGGCAGTACAGGCTGCTCACAGTGCAGGCTGCTCACAGTAGGGCTGCTCACAGTGCAGGCTGCTCACAGTAGGGCTGCTCCTCTCCACCCTCCAGTTCCGCCTCTCTTCACAGGGCACGAGCCACCCTGCTGCTCTTTCGCATCCACCACGCACTTGTTCATTCTAGTGGCGCCCGCCGGCCTGGCCAGCTGCACACCTGAAATGTGTGGCAGCAGGCAGGGGCCTCCCTTTCTTTAATATTTTGGTGAATCTCAATTCTAGTTGGCTCTTTTCCTCCCCTTTCTCCCCCTGCTCCTCTCTTCCTTCTTCTGGTGTGGAGATCAAAGCCAAGGCTAAGCAAATGCTGCACCACTGAGCTCTACACACCTCGAGCCCTGATCATGATTCTTGAAAATATTTTTAAAATTGATGATGTGTTAACATAGTGCTTCTGGTGGCAACACCCCATCTCACTCGCATTTGCTAAGCCTGTGGGCTGGGGTGCCAGGGTCTGACGAAAGCACGGCTGGTGTTAGCATGTCTAGAACGGTGAGCCCACAAAATAGGTGAGAGCATATTTCTCACCATTAGAAGTTAATGCTTTAGGGTGTTGTACAAAACAATGGTTTCATCATGGTGATGTCATACGTTTACGTCATTACATTCTGTTCTCATTCAGAGCCCCATTCCTTCCCATGCCTGGTTCCTCTGCTGCAGACTGACTCCTCCTTTCACAGAGGTCAGAGGTCATTCCATTGCTATCTCTATTTCTGGTCTCCTTTGAGATCTCTTCCTTCTCTCCCATGAGCCCCTCCTAATGTCATCACACACACACACACACACACACACACACACACACACAGACACCCACACACCACCCACACACACACACACCACACACACAGACATACCACACACACACCACACATAGACAGACACACACCACACACACAGACAACATACCACACACACACACCACACATAGACACACACACACCACACACACACACACACACACACACACCACACACAGACATACCACACACCACACACACCACATACACAGACATACCACACACACACCACACATAGACACACACACACATCACACACACACACACACACCTACCACACACACACACCACACATAGACACACACACACCACACGTGCACACCACACATGTGCACACATACACACACCACATACACAGACATACCACACACACACCACACACACACCACACACACACACACACACCACACACACACACACACACACCACACATAGACACACACATACCACACACACAGACAGACATACCACACACACACCACATGCACACACCACACATGTGCACACACACTCAACACACACACACACACACACACACACACACACACACACACACACCCCACACATATACATGTATAATTTTCCATCTGTGTTCTGGGGGAGGGACCAGTGGTTAAGAACACTTGGTGTACCGTCTTGAGGATACAGTTGTATCCTAGCACCCACACAACAAGACAGGCTTCCTGCACACACCTATAATAGCAGCTTCGGGTGGAGACAGGAACATTGCTGAGTCTTGCTGCATTCTAGCCTAGCCAAGAACATGGGAGCTCCAGGCTCAAGGAGAATTCACCTGAAGGAACAGGTAACGGGCGGTCAAGGAGGAAACCTGCCACAGCCTTCTGTGCATCATGTGTAGGCACAGACACCGGCATACACACACAGACACATACACAATGGACAAGTGTCTTACATCTAGGTTATGCATGTGAGGGAAACATGTAGTGTTCGTCTGAGTCTGGTTTATTTCACTTAACATGGTGCTGCCCAGTTCCGCCCACTCCCTGTGAGTGCCCTGATTCCATGCTTCTTCACAGATGAATTTAGTTCTAGTGCGGGCACATGCCATGCTTTCTTTTTTTCATCCACTCATTGGTGGACAGGTAGGCAGGTTCAATTTCCTGGCTTTTGGTAAAATGATTATTAATAATAGTGTATGCAGGGAATTATTACAGTAGCAGTTTCTTTAACCAGCCAGCTTCCCAATGATTGACAGAGAGACTATGATTTATTATTAAGCGGTAGGCACTATGCTGGGCAGGTTCTGAGCTATTCTAATCCTACTACCCCTAAAACCCATGTAAACGCTTGTCACTTGCTAATGTGATGGATCCCCCGTGGCTTCTGCTCCATCAGTGTGTCCTCCTGGGGCCCTTCCCACGCGCTCCTAGTCCAACCCAGCCAGTGTGTCCTCCTGGGGCCCTTCCCACGCGCTCCTAGTCCAACCCAGCCAGTGTGTCCTCCTGGGGCCCTTCCCACGCGCTCCTAGTCCAACCCGTCCAGTTGCGGAGCTCCTTCCTCTGCCCTCTTCTCTCTCCTCCTTCAGGCTCAGGGTCCCTCTGAGACCCCCAACCCTGGGACCTAGGCCCCGCCTACCTCTTTTCAGAACAGGCTTCAGCGACACTATTACCAAATTATCTTTTTATTAGGTAGAGCAAAGTGGACACAACCAAGACCAGTGTGTGTGAGGATGTACTCCATACTGCAACCAAACCTGGGGGCCAGTGATCAGCATTAGAACACACAGCACCAGACCAACCCCACAGCTTTAGTGGGCAGCTGTATCAGTGACCAGACACCTACCCTGCTCTGTGGTATGTTGGCTTTTACATTCTTTAAGTGTACACCTAATTGTGCAGCTGGGTCGTATGTTGCATCTATTTTAATTTTTAAAAAGTAATTATTGGGGGCTGGAGAGATGGCTCAGAGGTTAAGAGCACTGTTTGCTCTTCCTGAGGTTCTGAGTTCAATTCCCAGCACCCACATGGTGACTTACAACCACCATCTGTAATGTGATCTGATGCCCTCCTCTGGCCTGCAGGTGTACATGCAGGCAGAGCACTGTGTATATAAGAATAAATATTAGAAAAAGTAATTATTTAATTATTCTTATCAGCGGGTCACCCGGTGCACATTTGGCAGTCAGAAGACAACTTTCGGGAGTGCGGTCCAGGGATCAAGCTCAGGCGCGTGCAGCAAGTGGCCTCTGAGCTGTCCCACTCCTCCCTGCTTTTAGCCTTGTGAGGAAACTCCACCGTGGCCCCATCATTTTACACTCTCACCAGCAGGGAGCAACGGTCCCTTTTCTCTATGGCTAGCTGCCGGCTTGCACTTCCTTGCTGGCTGAGCTTTTTGGGCACCTTTAAAAATGTTTGCTGTGTTTCTTTTGCCAAGCGCTGCCCATTCTGCCCCTCAGCCGCTTGCTGAGAGGATTGTTTGGCCCCTGATCTTTACTCTTCTTCGCATTCTTTATTTATTCTAGATGTATATGTATCTGTTGTGTAGTCGGCAAAGATATCTTACTCATGTTTTAATACCGACATGTGTATCCCAGAGATAAGTAACAGCTGGATCAAGGTTCTTAACCCAGTCATCTAGTTTGTGTCTTCACAGTGAGCTGAGGCCGTCTGAACTTAAAGTTAACGCTGACAGGTCTCCACTGACTGCTGCAGTACTGGTTGCTTTCTGGTCTGCTGTTTGTTGTTTCCATCTGCTGTTCCTCTATTTCCATCTAGGCTTTGCTGGCTTGTGTCCTGCTGTGTTGGGCACAGGGTGCTCTGTCCGGCTGCTCCATCCTTTGGCTCTTCCTTTTGTTTTGATAGGATATTAAATGGGGGCACTTACTCGGAGGCAGCTATGAACAGCAAATAAATACACGATGTCTTTATTCTTTGAACCATTTGTTTTGAGGTACATTTTCACACTGTATCCCAGGAGATTTTGAATGCTTGTAATCCTCCTGCTGGGGCTATAGACTACCCTGTCAGGTAACGTGCAGATCCTTAAAGAATGTATTCAAACATCAAAGATATGACGGTCAAGGGGTTGGGAGGATGGCTCTGAAGTTAAGGACGCTGGCTGCTCTTCCAGAGGGCTTGGGTTTAGTTCCCAGCACCCACATGGTAGCTCACAACTGTCTTTAACTCCAGTCTCAGGGTATCCAATGCCCTCCTCTGGCCTTTGTGGGCACCAGGTCTGCATGTAATGCACAGACATACAACAGGCAAATCATCCATTCATATAAAATGAAACATGTTTTAAAAAATATATATACTCGGGAGGCAGAGACAGGTGGATCACTGTGAGTTTGAGGCCAGCCTGGTCTACAAAGCGAGTCCAGGACAGTCAAGGCTACACAGAGAAACCCTGTCTTGAAAAACAAAACAAAACAAAACAAAACAAAAAAAAAAAAGAAAGAAAAAGAAAGAAAAAGTGCAAGTGTATCATGTGTACATATAAATGTGTGTTTATGCATATGTAAGCCAGAGGCCACCAATGTAAACCATCTTTGATTGCTCTTCTCCCTCTTTCTCTCTCTCTCTCTCTCTCTCGTTTCACTTTGTAGCTGGCCTGGAACTTAGTGTGTCACTCCAGCTGTCTCTCTCTCTCTCTCTCTCTCTCTCTCTCTCTCTCTCTCTCTCTCTCTCTGAGACAAGTCTCTTACTGCACACTGGACATATGCCACTAGCTGGCCAACTGGTCTGGGATCTTCCCATCTTTGTTTCTTCCCCAGTGTAGATGTGTATTGCCACACCTCAGTTTATATGGGTGCTGGGATCCAGTGTTGGCACACCTGGGCTATGTGGGTGCTGGGGATCCAGTGTTGGCACACCTGGGCTATGTGGGTGCTGGGGATCCAGTGTTGGCACACCTGGGTTATGTGGGTGCTGGGGATCCAGTGTTGGCACACCTGGGCTATGTGGGTGCTGGGGATCCAGTGTTGGCACACCTGGGCTATGTGGGTGCTGGGGATCCAGTGTTGGCACACCTGGATTTATGTGGGTGCTGGGGATCCAGTGTTGGCACACCTGGGCTATGTGGGTGCTGGGGATCCAGTGTTGGCACACCTGGGTTATGTGGGTGCTGGGGATCCAGTGTTGGCACACCTGGGCTATGTGGGTGCTGGGGATCCAGTGTTGGCACAACTGGGTTTATGTGGGTGCTAGAGATCCAGTGTTGGCACACCTGGGTTATGTGGGTGCTGGGGATCCAGTGTTGGCACACCTGGGTTATGTGAGTGCTGGGGATCCAGTGTTGGCACACCTGGGTTATGTGGGTACTGGGGATCCAGTGTTGGCACACCTGGGTTATGTGGGTGCTGGGGATCCAGTGTTGGCACACCTGGGTTATGTGAGTGCTGGGGATCCAGTGTTGGCACACCTGGGTTATGTGGGTACTGGGGATCCAGTGTTGGCACACCTGGGTTATGTGAGTGCTGGGGATCCAGTGTTGGCACACCTGGGTTATGTGGGTACTGGGGATCCAGTGTTGGCACACCTGGGTTATGTGGGGGCTGGGGATCCAGTGTTGGCACACCTGGGTTATGTGGGGGCTGGGGATCCAGTGTTGGCACACCTGGGTTATGTGGGATCCAGACCCTCTTCCTTATGCTTGTCTGGTAGTCTGTTCACCAGCTGAGCCACCTCCTCCACTCCTACTGTGAGTCTTAGTAAGAAGAAGCTGAGAAGGCCGAGGGCTGTCCTTGAAGCTTTATTAAGCAGCAAAACATATGGTACAGCATTGTTGAAAGAGAATGATTTTTTTAAAAGAAAAGTACCACTTCTGATTCCTTTACTATCTGTAATGTTTGGAAACTAATCACATGAAACTACAAAATTAGCAAATGTCTTGAAATCTGTATATAAAACACAAATTACCTCTAATTTCAAACTCTCATTTATTAGTATACCACTCAATCTTAAAATAAAATAAAAAAAGAAAGCAAAAAAGAAAAAGAAAGCAAAAAAGAAAGAAAAAGGAAAAGAATAAAAACTGGCTCCAAAGCTAGTCTTACACCGTTCTTAATAAAAGGAGACTGTTCCTCCCAAGCGCACCCACGCACACCCCAGTCTCAAAACACTTCACTTAGTTGTCTTGGTCGTGTACATTTCCAAGATGAGATTTTATGTTTCGCTCCCACAGCTTCTGGTTGTCGGAAAAGCCATGCTTTCCTTTATTAAAGGAGTTGGGTCCCGCTGACGTTGGTGTGTTCCTTCAATGTTCTTCATCCTCATCTTTGCTCCTGGAGGCATTTCTTCTGGTTCACTATCTTCATCTTCATTGAAAGCTGCTGCTACTGAAAGAGTTTTTGGAGCAAGAGTTGGAACCGTTTCCTTAGGCGTACTTGCTCCAAGTCTGATGGAGATGGCGGATGCTTTCTTTGTCCTCTGACTACCTACGGCAAATCCAAACGTGGACATCTTTGTAGGCAGGTCTGCAGCTTCGTCTTCAGCCACTCGCTTTTCAGTGCTGCAACTGGAACTTTCCTCTCCATTACTCTGGCAGCTCGGGCTCACTATGGCTTCTCTGGCTTCTCCTCTCCCGCCTTCCTGTCCGCCATCTTCCCCCAAGAGAATGAGTTTTTAATCCTATACTTTATCTCATAAATCAGATTACTCAATAAGCCAGCTGTATTTTTCAAATTATATTCATTGCAAGAGAGTGAAGAGAGGAAAACAAATCAGGATACTGACAGAGAAGAGCTTGCAAACTCTTTGTTTTAGGTAGCCATTGTTAGCTCTGTCCAACTGACCACTGGATCTAGACCCCTTACTGGAAGTTCGTTTTTAATACATTCAAAATACATTCAATCTTTCAGAATACATGGTCCTGATGTTAGACTCTGCATGAATTACTGCCTCTCTATATGTTTAGGGTGATGGCTGCCATGTCTGTGACATGCTTCAGGCTCAGTGGCTCAGGAGATGCTGATTATTATTTGGTTAACCTGGTATTCACAACATCTAGTCCTCACTTGGGATAATAAACATAAAAATGTTTATAAGTCTATCATTCTGTTATTTAAATCATTTTGTAGTACTGAAGATAGAAGCCAGGCCTTGTGCATGCTTGGTCAGTGTTCTGCCAGTAAGCAATCCCCCTTTGCCCCCCCTCCCCCCCCAGCCCTCAGGACCCATGAAAGGTGAGACACATCAGACTGATCACACACTCAGGATGTTTCTAGTGTGCATCAGCCCAGAGTGTTCTGGATGGTTCTGTGGGTGAAGTACTTGATGTGGAAGCAGGAGAAACTGAGGTCCAGGGCCAGTAACCACATAAAAGCTGGGCACTATGGTGGACACAGCTCTGACCCCAGTGCTGGGGCTTGGATATGTGAGGGCCCTCAACACTCACTAGCCAATTAGTTACCTGACGGTAAGCTTCAGGTTCAGTGAGAGACCCTGCCTCAGGACAACAAGCACACACAAACACTCCCAAACTTTCCCACAACAACAAAACAGCAAGGTGGAAAAGCAACCCAGGAAAACATCCTGATGCCGAACTCTGACTACTACCATAGTATGAACAGGTCAATACATCTGCGCACATCCGTACAGCCGTGCACACACACACACACACACACACACACAGACACAGACATATATACACACACACACACACACACACACACAGACATACACAGACAGATACACACACACACAGACATACACAGACACACATACACACATACACACACACAGAGGCAGCTACATAGCCACACAGAGACACAGACACACACAGAGACATACATACACAGACACACAGGCAGACACACAGGCACACACAGACACACAGACACAGAGACACATGGAGACAGACACACACAGAGATACTCACAGACAGACACAGAGACACATGGAGACAGACACACACACAAATACACGGAGACCTAGAGACATAGACATATACAGAGAGACACAGACATACAAACACAGAGTGCAGAAATAACAAAAGACAGGGTGGAAGGTGTTGAGAGGTGCCTCTGGATAATGGGGTCTTATCCTAGGCAACTGGGCTTCTGTCCTGGGGCTCTTGGGCCAGCGACTGGTAAGCGCAGTGTCCGCTGGATGCTAGCAAGGAGCATCGCAGAACACATTTACATCCCCTGGATAGCAGACGCCTCCACCCCAGGGTGCTCATCCTGGTTCAGCTAAGTCTTCATAACCCAGGGCCCACGAACAGGTCGGCTCCGGTCAGGCAACAGGCACCCCTATCGTACTAAACTGCTCTTCTCTGTGAGCAACACAGACACGCGATCTGTGGGCCGGACACGCCTCAGTTGGTAGCGGGGACAGGGAGACTGCAAGGAGGAGAGGCCTGGGAGCGAGAATACACTTCCTGCTAACTCCACACCGACGCTGCACTGCCATTTCCTGTCTGGTCTTTGCTATCTAAGCATCTTCTCGCCCCAACCATCTTTTAACTGTAAGGCAAAATGACACCGCTAAACTCCGCACTTTGGTCAGCTGCAGTTTGGCCTGTGTCCCTGCCCAGCCTCTCTCTCTGCTCTCCCGCAGACCTTGCTCTGTGCCCATTGCTTGGCCAGTATTTTTAATTTTTTAGTGAGTGACTAGCGTGACAGTAACCACTGTGTTTGCCTTTCTGTGTCTTACACAGGGTAGGTCCAAACACAGCTAAAGCAGACACACACGGGGGCGGGGGGTGGGGACGGACCGGGCACGACTCGGGTCCTGCCTCCAGTTTTATGTATTATAATCCCGGGGCTACAAAGGCTATCACTTGCTCCTGGAAACAGAACCCACAGTTACCTTCACTTGTAATTAAAGAGCTCAGCCCTGCCCTTTTACCCAGCCAGGATCTTGAGCAGAACAGGACCCAAGAACACACTCCACAGGAGCCCTCCCTCCCTTTCTCTTCCTTTCCTGCGTGTCTTCCTCAACCCTCTCCTCCCCCTCAGTCGACAACTTTCCCACCCAAAGATGCATCCACCTGGAGTGGAGTTTTTCACCGTCAAGGGTCTCCAGGCCGGCACACTGGCCACTATCTCCATCCCCACCGCACCCCCACCGCAGCGCCTGCGGGCTCCTGCTGGCAGCGGGACTGTCTTGGGCGCTCAGTTCCCACCCCAAGAAGAATGGCAGCTCCGCACCCCCTTCCCAGTCTGCGTCCTCAAGGCCGGTTCCACCTGAGCCCTCGTGTGGACAGTTCTCAAAACCCCTGGAAGTCCCTCTCCTTTCGCAAACAGGGATTGTCGCTGCGCCCCCGGTCCTTCCTTCTATCCAAGTTGCATCGTACCCCTTCCTGGCCCGCGTCTCGAAAGACCTGGGTCCTTCTTGTGCCCTTTGGATCGCCTTCCTTCTCCTCCCCTCTAGACTGTTGCCACTCACCCCGGGGCCGCCCCCCACCCCAAGATCTTCCGGAGACCAGAGTTTGTGTTCCTGGCCGCGTCCAAGCAGCCCCAGCAGCGCCGCCCAGCGTGGCTCCCACGCCTCCGCCGGGACGGCTTCAGAGTGGCCCGTCCCCCGGGAGCTGGCCCCGCCCCGGTCCCGCTCCGCCCCCGGGTGCTTGGGCTTGATTGGCCGCGCGCCCCCCTCCCCGGAGCTCCTCCCCGCCTCCTCGGTCCGTGGGCACCGCCACCTGGTCCAGGGAGTCCCGCGAGGGGACCCAGAGGCTCCTCTCGGGCCGGGCGCACACTGTGGGGACGCGGAGGGAGCACGAGGCAAGGAGGAGGAGCGAAGGTGTTGGACAGAACTTCGCCAGGAACAGGAAACCTACGGCAGGGCAGGGGCGGCGACAGCGGAGCGGGGCCATCGCGGTGTCTCCAGCGGTGGCCTCGTTGCCGCGCGCCAAGGCTGAGCCGCTGGGACCCTTCGGACCCCGCTGGCCTGAGCTCACCCTTGCGCCCAGCGGAGGCAGCGGGACAGCCACAGGAGCGTGAAGCACTATGTCTGACAAAATGTCCAGCTTCCTCTACATTGGGGACATCGTGTCCCTGTACGCGGAGGGCTCGGTCAACGGCTTCATCAGCACCCTGGGGTAAGCAGGACACGCACTAGGTAGCGCCAGTCAGTCAGGGTCCTTGTCCCTCCCGCGCAGCGTGCCGGGGATCTGCGCCTGGGACAACCCCGGGTCCCCTAGGTCCCCAAGTAGGAAGCCACGAGCGCTTCTCAGCAACTTCGTAATCTCCAGCCGAGACACATCCGAGAAGAGGAAGTGGTTCGCATGCCCCAGACAGGCCCTGCGAGACTGCCTTTCCCGGCGTCTCCCGCCTTGTTTTGATTAAAATGTGTCTCTTCTTCTAGACTTCCCCAGGGTCGTTCTTACGTGCTCGGCTGGAAAGGGCGGTGGGTTGAGGTCCCTGGCTTTGGCCATGAAAGCAGACGATGTGCACAGCGCAAATGTAGCTTTGTCCTGCTTGAGGAGATCACCAGCCTCTCTTCGCTGAAGTAATTTCCTTTTGGCCTTGCCAAAGAAGGACTCACTCCTCAGGCTTTGCCAAAACTGGCCTTGTGGGCAGCCAGGGTTCTAGAATTCGGATCTTCTCTTTTCTGGTCAATCCCCTTGGCCCAGCGAACCGAGCCCAGCCTATAGCAAAGCCCTTGTGATTCGGTGTGTGAACTGTGGGAAATACAGATATATATCCCACAGAAAAGCAGCGTGCTAGTTAGGTGGCACCTTTTCTAATTTCTAGAAATTTCCTTTATGGCACGTATGCCGATGCACAGGCGTTTTTTGGTTACTTCGTGGGCCCTGGCTCAGACTGTGTAATCTGGGAGAGCTGAGGCTGGTGACTACTCTCAGCTGTTAGTTTTGGGAGTCCTATACCCCCGGCTGTGAGGGAGAGCTTTTCTGCAACAGTGTTGCCTACCTGCCTGCCCAGTGCGGTCTCTGGAAGTCATGGCTGGCTCCACAGTTCCCGTTCTTTCTGTATTTTCCCACAGCCTGTGGGGAGCACGGTCCGTTTGATTGCGTATCTTTCCCAACAGTGTGGAAGAAGTGCTTAGTCCAAGTGTTTCCGATGTGTCCAGTTGTTCCTGAGGGAATTCAGCCCAAGTCAGTCTGGGTTCAGGATGGTGCTTTGCTGATGAGTTCTGTCAAGCTTGCACTGAGCCTTGGTAGACATTGGAGGTGTCAGTGTTTAGCAGTGTTTAGCAGTGTGTGTGTGTGGGGGTGGTGGTGGCGGGGTGGGGGGTGTGGTGGGGATGGGGGAAGGCCAAACACAGGAGCTTTGGGCTGGAATCCCCACCCTTTGACTTGCAGACATCCTGACCCTGGGCAGGTTTACACAATCTATCTGGGCTCCCATCTCCTGACTTTAAAACTGGGACTCCGTGGTTTCTTCCTAGGGGGTGTGGGGGAGGAAAGAGGTAAGAGAGGCAAAGTGCTTCGCATGGCAAAGCCACAATGACTGTGTCCACAAGCTGCTTAGCGGATACAGTAGTTATCACTACCTAGACTAGGCAAGAGTTCAAGGGCTCGGAGGACCCTGTTTCTGTGGGGTCACTCGTCAAGGTCCAATGTGCATACTGTATGAAGCAAATAGTGGAAGGGCTGAGGTGGCCAGCTTCCATGCTGTGGAGTTGTCACCAAGCACTGTTGAGACCAGGAGATGGAGATCAAGAGAAGAGACCGGACTCAAGAAACAGCAGGCTTTTGTGTCCAAAGCCAGAACTCTACCCTTACCTGTGACTCCCAGCCATGTTTGTGCAACTCTGCTTTCAATGACTGCTGTAGATACAGAAGCCAGCATGCACTGCTGTGGCTGTGGCAGTGGCAGTGGCAGTGGCTGTGGCTGTAGCTGTGGCTGTGGCTGTGGCTTGCTCAGTGGCATCAACATGCTTTTTCCTTCAGTGTTTCTTGCTGGGGACTTGAGAGTGGAGTTTCCTTAGGACGTGACTACAGACTATACCATTCTCTGTCCATGAAATAATAGAGATGACTGGCCAGGCAGAGTCCAAGTTGAAGAGAATCTTGACCACTCTGCCCTGGGTGGAGCTTGTCGCTTTGATTGGCTGCTGCCATATCAACAAATTTTCAAAGGGCAGCTACAGAAGTCATTGCTGACATCCCCTGGAGAGTTTTCTGGCCTGTGGTGAGTAATGTTCAGAGGGCCCTGCAGGGCAGCCCAGTGACATGGACGCCCGTGTGTTCTACAAGAGTTTACGTTTTATGAAGTAAGACAGACTGTAAAGGTCCGTGACAACTGCTGAGTCCTTATGTCTGTGACGTAGTACTGTCTTTCTGCTTGCAAAATCATGCCATTGACTTCACATTTGGGAAATGTAAGTGTTCAACATGAAATAGTTAACTATTGATGGCTTTTCCAAACAATGCTGCATGTGAGGTCGTCGAGCAGTGCTGCAGAAACTTTGAAGGTGCTTCCAGAAAATGCCTGGCACTTCCGACGAGGCTTCACTTATAAAGCAAAGTATCTTGTTGATTTTTATTAATAGGTAGTTTCAGAACTAAGGATTCTGTCTTATAATAATTTTTTTTCCAAAATTCAGGAGTGAAAAGTTTCAGTTATTTGGGAAATAATTACATTTACTTTTGTAATAATGTTTTAATTAAGGCCTGTTTTTCAGTATTATAACAAAATACCTGAGACATTCAGTTTACAAGGAGAAAGGCTTTTGGGAGCATACTTTACAGTCTAATTCTGTTGCTTTGGGACAACAGTGGCAAGGTATAGGTGTCAGGTGCTTGTGGGGGTGGGGGGGTGGGGGAAGGGCTAGGGCATGCTCCTGGTGACTCAATTCCACTCTTCTGTGGGATGAGTGTGTGTGTGTGTGTGTGTGTGTGTGTGTGAGAATGTGTATATCTGTGTGTCTCTGTGTGTTTGCATGTGCAAATGTATGCGTCTGCCTTTGTTAGTGTCTGTGTGTGAGTGTGAGTGTATCTGTGTGGGTAATTGTGTGCTTGTGTATATGCATGCGTGTATCTGTGTGTGTGAGTGTGTGTCTCTGTATGAGTGTGCATGTGTGCATGTGTGTGAGAGTGTGTCTGTCTCTGTGTGTTTCTATGTATGCATGTATGTATCTATGTGTGTGTGTCTGTGTATATGTATCTGTGTGTGTATATATGTGTATGTGTCTCTGTGTATGTCTGTTTGTGTCTGTGTGTCTGTGTGTGTGTGTATGAGTGTATGTGTCTGTCTGTGTCTGTGTGTGTATGAGTATGTGTGTCTGTGTGTCTGTGTGTGTGTCTGTGTGTGTGTGTCTCTGTGTATGTGTGTGTCTGTATGTCTATGTGTCTGTGTGTGTGTGTGTGTGTGTATCTGTCTGTGTGTGTCTGTGTGTGCTGCTCACGTGGGAGGGTCAGAGACTGTGTTGTTAGCATTTGTCAACAAGTCAAACTAGAGTCACCTAGCAAAAGGCACTCTCCACTGAGGATCACTTCCATCAGATTGATCTGTGGACATGTCTGTGGGGCATTTGCTTGGTTAACGATTTAAGTGGGAAGGCCCAGCACACTGTGGGTGGTGCCATGCCCAGGCAGGTGGTCCTGGGTGGGTTAGAAGGCAGGCTGAGCAAGCCATGGAGAGCACGCCAGTGTGCAGCATTTCTCCAGGCTCTGCTTCAGTTCCTGCCCCCAGGCTTCTTTCTGCCCTGAGCTCTTGCCCTGACTCCCACGGACAACGCACTGTAACCTGTAAGCCAAACAAATGCAAGTAGCTTTTTGGTTAGTGTTTTATCTGTACCAGAAAAGCCAGCCAGGACAGAGGCCTTGCACCTCGGTGGTTTTGTTGTGTCCGTCCTGCCCAATAGTGACTGAGGACTGCACCTGTAACAGCCAGGCCTCTGAGAACACTTATGTTGACTTTTATCCTGTCTCTGTCGGGACAATTATTATTTTGCAGGTTCCTTTTAGTGTTTGTTTGTGGCTGTGCATGGTTAATTTTTAAAAAAAAGGTTTTTCTCATTTTTAGCTTTTAAAAAATTAGGCTTCATTATGGCATTTTCCAAACTTCTTTTTCCTTTCCTGTTCTTTCCTTTTCCCTTCCTCCCCCCCCCCCTTCCAAACCCTCTCATGCCACACGTGATCTTTTCATGCATGGCTTCAAAGTGTAGGACTTTATTTAGCTGGAGAAACCAGAAGGGTTTTTTTTTAAGTATTTTATTTTATTGTTCTATGTGTGTGGGTGTTTGCCTGTATTTTTGTCAGTGTAGCACATGTGTGCAGTGTCTGCAGAGGTCAGAGGAGGCTGTTGGACCCCCTAGAACTGGAATTTCATATGGATGTGAGCCACCATGCAGGTGCTGGGACTCAAACCCCTGGATTCTGCAAGAGCAGGTGCTTAACTAGTCCCTGGAAACTCACAAGTCTGGCTTGGTAGAGCGTCTGTCCCCTCCTGTTACAGTGTCATTGTTAGGGCTGTGATCCCTCCTGTTACAGTGTCATTGTTAGGGCTGTGTCCCCTCCTGTCACAGTGTCTTTGTTAGGGCTGTGATCCCTCGTGTCACAGTGTCATTGTTAGGGCTGTGTCCCCTCCTGTTACAGTGTCTTTGTTAGGGCTGTGATCCCTCGTGTCACAGTGTCATTGTTAGGGCTGTGTCCCCTCCTGTTACAGTGTCTTTGTTAGGGCTGTGATCCCTCGTGTCACAGTGTCAT